>NC_086453.1:308470202-308773327 GCF_028390025.1 Pseudophryne corroboree | reverse complement strand
TACATTTGCGATGCGATGAATCTCTGCGATCAACTCGGAATGAGGGCCTAGGTTTTTTATTTTCAGAGAGCTTCTGCTGGCAATAGACTCTCTGCTACGTGGGACTAAGGGGAGAGAAGCAAACCTACTAACTGCGGCTAGGTTGCGCTTCTTAGGCTACTGGACACCATTAGCTCCAGAGGGATCGAACACAGGACCTGACCTTGTCGTCCATTCCCGGAGCCGCGCCGCCGTCCCCCTCCCAGAGCCAGAAGACAGAAGCCGGCTGGTTGAAGCAAGAAGACGTCAAAATCGGCGGCAGAAGACTCCTGTCTTCATATGAGGTAGCGCACAGCACTGCAGCTGTGCGCCATTGCGCCCACACTAACCCACACACTCCGGTCACTGTAGGGTGCAGGGCGCAGGGGGGGGGCGCCCTGGGCAGCAATTGATTACCTCCTGGCAAAAAGCAGCATATATACAGTTGGACACTGTTATATGCATGAGCCCCCGCCATTAATTTTACACAAAATCGCGGGAGAAGCCCGCCGCTGAGGGGGCGGGGCCTTCTTCCTCAGCACTCACCAGCGCCGTTTTCTCTCCACAGCTCCGCTGAGAGGAAGCTCCCCAGGCTCTCCCCTGCAGAAGCACGATAGAGAGGGTGAAAAAGAGAGGGGGGGCGTAAAAACAATATATACAGCAGCTACTGGGTTAACACTAAGTTACTGTGTGATTCCTGGGTCATATAGCGCTGGGGTGTGTGCTGGCATACTCTCTCTCTGTCTCTCCAAAGGGCCTTGTGAGGGAACTGTCTTCAAATAGAGCATCCCCTGTGTGTGTGGTGTGTCGGTACGTGTGTGTCGACATGTCTGAGGTAAAAGGCTCCCCTAAGGAGGAGATAGAGCAAATATGTGTGTGAGAGGGTGTCTCCGTCGACAACGCTGACACCTGTTTGGATATGTGTAAGTGCTAAGGTGAATTTATTGCACAAAAGATTAGAGAACAGACAGGAAATCTACCCATGTCTGTCCCTATGTCACAGAGACCTTCAGAGTCTCACAATGCTCACTATCCAAAATAATAAACACTGATATCGACACGGAGTTTGACTCCAGTGTCGACTACGATAATGCAAAGTTACAGCCAAAATGGCTGAAAGGTATTCAATATACGATTATTGTAATAAAAGATGATTTGCATATCACTGATGACTCATTTGTCCCTGACACAAGGGTACACATGTTAAGGGGAAGAAAGCTGAGGTAAATTTCCCTCCTCTCATGAGGAAAAAGAGCAGGAATCTCCAGACAAGAGACTGCAGCTTCCCACAAAAAAATTCTCAGGCAGTATCCTTTCCCCACTAGGGCCAGGATGTGATGGGAATCTTCCCCTAGGGTGTCACGTTTGCCCAGAAGGTAGCACTAGCTATTCTCAGGGATCCTGCAGATAGCGTGCACATTCTAGTACACTACTCAGACCGGCGATTGTGTCGGCATGGGTTTATAGCGCTGTGGCAGCGTGGACAGGTACCTTATCAGCAAAGATTGAGACCCTAGTATGCATATAGATATATATATATATATGTATATATAGAGATATATATATATATGTATATTAAAGATGCTGTCTTAAGAGATAGGTATATATATATATAAAACATGCCCAAAGAGACATGAGTATACTGTGTCCTAGAGTCAAAGCTATGTCGATTTCTGCTTGACGTGTCCTGTAGAATATGCAATGGACAGATGATGCCGACTTAAGAGGCATATGGAAGGCTGAGGATTGTGTGGGGAAGGGTTCTCGGACCTGGTCTCCACAGCTATAGCTGGTAATTCTGATATTTTGCCTTATATTCCTGCACAGCCTAGGAAAGCACGACATTATCAAATGCAGCCTTTCAAATAAAGAAACAAGAATGTCAGAGGTGCGTCCTTTCTTGCCAGAGGCGGGGGCAGAGGAAAGAAGCTGCACAACACAGCTAGTTCCCAGGAACAGAAGTCCTCCCCGGCCTCTACAAAAATCCACCGCATGTCGCTGGGGCTCCACAGGCGGAGCTAGGCCCGGTGGGGGCACGCCTTCGTAAGTTCAGCCACAAGTGGGTTCACTCCCTGTTAGATCCCTGGGCAATAGATATTGTGTCTCAGGGATACAAGCTGGACTTTGAGAAGATGCCCCCTCACCGACGGCCCTGCCGGCTTCCCCCCACGAGAGGGACACAGTGTTAACTGCAATTCACAAATTGTATCTTCAACAGGTGGTGGTCAGGGTTCCCCTCCTTTAACAAGGAGGGAGTTATTATTCGACCATGTGGTAGTCCCGAAACCAGACGGTTCGGTCGGACCCATATTGAATTTAAAATCCCTGAACATATACCTGAAAAGGTTCAAGTTCAAGATGGAATCGCTAAGAGCGGTTATTGCAAGCCTGAAAGGGGGAGATTTTATGGTGACTCGGGATATAAAGGATGCATACCTTCATGTCCCCATTTATCCACCTCATCAGGCGTACCTCAGAATTGCGGTACTGGATTGTCATTACCAATTTCAGACGTTGCCGTTTGGTCTCTCCACGGCCTTGAGAATATTCACCAAGGTAATGGCGGAAATGATGGTGCTCCTGCGGAAGCAAGGTGTCACTATTATCACGTACTTGGGCGATCTCCTCATAAAAGCGAGATCAAGAGAGCAGTTGCTGAACAGCGTATCACTTTCTCTGGAAGTGTAACGGCAACACGGCTGGATTCTATATATTCCAAAGTCGCAGTTGGTTCTTACAGCTCATCTGCCTCTCCTAGGCATGATCCTAGACACAGACCAGAAAAGGGTTTATCTCCCGATAGAGAGAGCTCAGGAGCTCGTGACACTGGTCAGGAATCTATTAAAACCAAAACAGGTGTCAGTGCATCACTGCACTCGAGTCCTGGGAAGGAGGGTGGCATCATACGAGGCCATTCCCTTCGGCAGGTTCCATACGAGGACCTTCCAATGGGACTTACTGGACAAGGGGTTCGGATCACATCTTCAGATGCATCGGTTAATCACCCTATCCCCCAGAGCCAGGGTGTCTCTCCTGTGGTGGCTGCAGAGTGCTCACCTTCTTGAAGGTCGCAGATTCGGCATTCAGGACTGGGTCCTGGTGACCACGGATGCAAGCCTCGGAGGGTGGGGGGCAGTCACACAGGGAAGAAATTTCCAAGGGCTGTGGTCAAGGCAGGAGACTTGCCTTCACATCAATATCCTGGAACTAAGGGCCATATACAATGCCCTAAGTAAAGCGGAGACCCTGCTTCGCGACCAACCGGTTCTGATTCAATCAGACAATATCACCGCAGTGGCTCATGTAAACCGCCAAGGCGGCACAAGGAGCAGGGTGGCGATGGTAGAAGCCACCAGAATTCTTCGCTGGGCGGAGAATCACGTAAGCGCACTGTCAGCAGTGTTCATTCCGGGAGTGGACAACTGGGAAGCAGACTTCCTCAGCAGGCACGACCTCCACCCGGGAGAGTGGGGACTTCATCAAGAAGTCTTTGCGCAGATTGTAGGTCGGTGGGAACTGCCACAGGTGGACATGATGGCATCCCGCCTCAAAAAAAAGCTACAGAGGTATTGCGCCAGGTCAAGAGACTCTCAGGCGATAGCTGTAGACTCACTGGTGACACCGTGGATGTTCCAGTCGGTTTATGTATTTCCTCCTCTTCCTCTCTTATAAGGAAAAGAGGAGTGAGAACAATACTCATTGTTCCGGATTGGCCAAGAAGGACTTGGTATCCAGAGCTGCAAGAAATGCTCACAGAGGACCCATGGCCTCTGCCTCTAGGGCAGGATCTGTTGCAGCAGGGACCTTGTATGTTCCAAGACTTACCGCAACTGCGTTTGACGGCATGTCGGTTGGACGCCGGATCCTAGTAGAAAAGAGGGATTCCGGATGAGGTTATTCCTACGCTGATAAGGGCTAGGAAGCATGTGACGGCTGAACATTATTAACGTATACGGCGAAAATATGTTGCTTGGTCTGAGGCCAGGAATGCCTCTACAGAGGAATTCCAGCTGGGCCGTTTCCTTCACTTCCTACAGTCGGGAGTGACTTTGGGCCTAGAATTGGGGTCCATTAAGGTCCAGATTTCGGCCCTATCCATTTTCTTTCATAAAAAACTAGCTTCTCTACCTGAAGTTCAGACGTTTGTAAAGGTAGTGCTGCATATTCTGCCCCCTTTTGTGCCACCAGTGGCACCTTGGGATCTTAACGTGGTGTTGAGTTTCCTGAAATCTCACTGGTTTGAGCCACTTAAGACCGTGGAGTTAAAATATCTCACGTGGAAAGTGGTCATGCTATTGGCCTTAGCTTCGGCTAGGCATGTGTCAGAATTGGCGGCTTTGTCATGTAAAAGCCCCTATCGGGTTTTCCATATGGACAGGGCAGAATTACGGACTCGTCCGCAATTTCTGCCAAAGGTGGTGTCATCTTTTCATTTGAACCAACCTATTGTGGTGCCTGCGGCTACTCGTGACTTGGAGGATTCCAAGTTACTAGATGTAGTCGGGGCTTTGAAGATTTGTGTAGCCAGAACGGCTGGAGTCAGGAAAACTGACTCGCTGTTTATCCTGTATGCATCCAACAAGCTGGGTGCTCCTGCTTCAAAGCAGACTATTGCTCGCTGGATCTGTAACACGATTCAGCAGGCTCATTCTGTGGCTGGCTTGTTGCCTCCAAAATCAGTAAAAGCCCATTCCACAAGGAAGGTGGGCTCTTCTTGGGCGGCTGCCCGAGGGGTCTCGGCATTATAGCTTTGCCGAGCAGCTACTTGGTTGGGTACAAACACTTTTGCAAAGTTCTACAAGTTTGATACCATGGCTGATGAGGACCTTGTGTTTGCTCATTCGGTGCTGCAGAGTCATCCGCACTCTCCCGCCCATTTGGGAGCTTTGGTATAATCCCCATGGTCCTTACGGAGTCCCCAGCATCCACTAGGACGTTAGAGAAAATAAGATTTTACTCACCGGTAAATCTATTTCTCGTAGTCCGTAGTGGATGCTGGGCGCCCGTCCCAAGTGCGGACTTCTTCTGCAATACTTGTATATAGTTATTGCTTAAATAAGGGTTATGTTATGGTTGCATCAGGTTTGTCTGATGCTCTGTTGTTGTTCATACTGTTGACTGGGTATGTTATCACAAGTTATACGGTGTGATTGGTGTGGCTGGTATGAGTCTTACCCGGGATTCCAAAATCCTTTCCTTGTAATGTCAGCTCTTCCGGGCACAGTTTCCTTAACTGAGGTCTGGAGGAGGGGCATAGAGGGAGGAGCCAGTGCACACCAGTAGTACTAAATCTTTCTTAGAGTGCCCAGTCTCCTGCGGAGCCCGTCTATTCCCCATGGTCCTTACGGAGTCCCCAGCATCCACTACGGACTACGAGAAATAGATTTACCGGTGAGTAAAATCTTATTTTTGTGTTGCTAAACTGTTTATTTCTGTGGTTCTGGACATATAAAGCCTTGTTACATGGCATCTATAAAATGGTGATTGGGTGGAGTGCCGAATAAGTCAGTGAAACAAGTGTTCAATTCCTCAGGATTTGTTTACTTTATGAAGGCTTATTTTTATCTAGGAACCATGAACTGGAACCCTTTACTCAGTGTCAATACAGTTTGAGTCGCCCATATCCAAAATGCTCACAGACCAGGAACATTTCAGATATGGGATTTCTTTGATATCAAGAATTTCTAACGGTCTGGCAGGGACGGATTGGCCTATGAAGTTACCGGGAAGGATCCCGGGAGGCCGCCCGCGCTGCGGGGCCGATTGCCGCACGTGGCTCCGCCCCCCCGCATAGCGCGTCCCTCAGCACTATATCTGGCAGCCGCCAGAACCTATCAGAGGCCGCAGCTTGGAGGAGCTCTGTCACTGGATAGTCTGTCATCTCACGTGACAGAGCTCCTCCAGTCACCAATAACAGTTCCTGGCAGCCTCACAGCAGTGCACACAGGGTGAGTCTGTCTCCTCTCCTGCTCTCTCTGCTACACTCCTGACCCCTTCTCACACACACTCCACCCCCATCTGTTCCCTCCCCCACCCGCGGCACCCCCCATCCCCCACTCGCGGCACCCCCCACCCGCGGCACTCCTCCCACACTCGTGGCACCCCCGTCCCCCACCCTCGGCACCTCCCACTCGCGGCACCCCCTCCCCCACCTGCAGTATAATATGAGTAACGTATGTCGATATGCGCTGTAACGTGTCGCTGCTGTGTGCTGTAATGTGAGTAACGGTTGTCGCTGTGCGCTGTAACGTGACGCTGCTGTGCGCTGTAATGTGACCCCACTGTGCGCTGTAATGTGACCCCACTGTGCGCTGTAATGTGCCGCCACTGTGCGCTGTAATGTGAGTAACGGTTGTCGCTGTGCGCTGTAACGTGACGCTGCTGTGTGCTGTAATGTGACGCCACTGTGCGCTATAATGTGACGCCACTGTGCGCTGTAATGTGAGTAACGGTTGTCGCTGTGCGCTGTAACGTGACGTTGCTGTGCGCTGTAATATGACACTGCTGTGTGCTGTAATGTGACGCCACTGTGCGCTGTAATGTGAGTAACGGATGTCGCTGTGCGCTGTAATGTGATGCCACTGTGCGCTGTACTATGACACCGCTGTGTGCTGTAATGTGAGGCAGCTGTGCGCTGTAATGTGAGTAACGGTTGTCGCTCTGCACTGTAATGTGATGCCGCTGTGCGCTGTAATGTGACGCCACTGTGCGCTGTAATGTGAGTAACGGTTGTTGCTGTGCGCTGTAATGTGAAGCCTGCTGTGCGCTGTAATGCGAGTAACGTTTGTCGCTGTGCGCTTTAATGTGATGCGCTGTGCGCTTTAATGTGACGCCCGCTGTGCGATGTAATGTGAGTAACGGTTGTCGCTGTGCGCTTTAATGTGATGCACTGTGTTCTGTAATGTGAACAACAGACATCGCTGTGTGCTGTAATGTGATTCCGCTGTGCGCTGTAATGTGAGTAACAGACGTCGCTGGGTGTTGTAATGTGATGCCGCTGTGTGCTGTAATGTGATGCCGCTGTGTGCTGTAATGTGATGCTGCTGTGCGCTGTAATGTGAGTAATGGACGACGCAGTGTGCTGTAATGTGATGCTACTGTGCACTGTAATGTGACACCGCTGTGCGCTATAATGTGACACCGCTGTGCGCTATAATGTGCTGCCACTGTGCACTGTAATGTAACGCCACTGTGCACTGTAATGTGACGCCACTGTGCACTGTAATATGAGTAATGGACGTCGCTGGGCGTTTTAATGTGAGTAACGGATGCTGCTGGGTGGTGTAATGTGATGCCGCTGTACGCTGTAATGTGAATAACAGAAGCTGCTGTGCGGTGTATTGTGAATTGGAACTATTCTGTGGCCACAACCCCATATTTTTTGCCACACATCTTTGGTGCGCCCTGTCAATATTTTGGTTATGTGGTTACCCTGAGGCTGCAACATATGCGTTACTGGATAGGATATCCTATTCATTACAGCACAGTGAATTACAGGTCATCAGTGCAGCGGAATGTTGGCCATACACTAGGTACGAATACACAATATTGACGCGTGGATCGACCCATTGCATGTTTTGGGTGCGATTACGATGCGATGCGTGTCCCCGTGGGTCACACGTCGCATCAACTGATCATGTGTGCTGCATATATGATCAGTCGATCTGGTTGGGGGTCAATTGCGGATCATACGATAGATCGTAAGGTGCAGAAACAACTTACGATCTATCGTACGTCAGGGAGCTTGGCGGGGGAGGTTGTCGGACAACACGCATCTAATGCGAGTCGTACTAATATATGGCCAGCAGAAGAGTATTTTAGTATAAACTTAATGGGATTCACAAATGAGTACACAATTGGAATTTCCTGCATAGGATCTTAGATTTTGTAATACATACACTTACAGGTATAATACATACACTTACAGGTGCAGGTCTGGAGGCACATGAAAAAAAAAGTTTAAATTCTAAGGCACAGTAGCAGTGCTACCCCAGTGCCCTTTCGTGATGGCACTGCTCGCAACCCATATTTATGGTCCTGTGTACTGATCCCGCCTACTTTAGTGTTGGTTCCACCTACCATTGATTTGGTGTCGCCCACATGGGGCCATTTCTATCAATTTTTCCAGGGCCACTTTTAGTTCCCAATCCACCCCTGCGGTCTGGTGTTGCGACAGCATTGGCAGGGGAGCAGGTGGTCCAGCTGTATACACACATGGGGGAGGGGCACGGCGGGGGTGCGGGCACCTACGGTGGGGACCAGCTGCGCTGCTAGGAGTCCAGCAGGCTCCGGCTTATGTTGTTGGGGGTCTGGTTCTGTGGAGTAGCAAAGCCACTCCCATGATGGCTGTCATTGACCAGTGACACTAGTGACGTATGATATCAAGACAGCCCTAAAATATTCCCGTTTTTCTGAATATTTCATTTTCTAGAATTTTGGACATGGGAGAATCGACCTGTACTACCACTTCTGTTGCAGATCTAACAGTACAAGTGCAGTTTTCTGTGCCAAGAGCCGAAACACCAGCCCACTAGAAGATAAATCGGTATTGCTGCCCCTGCCCTGCTCCACCAAAACTTTTGCAATGGGTCCCAACTACAGAATAATACACACCTGACTAGAACAGCATTATTTATGCTGGGTGTTTGGACCTGTTTATATAATTTCTTATTTTAAACCATAATTCTGGCTGTATTTTGCAGAAAGTGACCATGTGATTTCCCAGAATCCTTATTGGTTCAATAAAACATGTCACCTATACACAACAGGACATATAAAGAGACAATGGACAATTTCGCATATTCACTATTCCGCATTCCGGAGCTTGGGCCAGGCAGACAGTGCTATCTGTAGATGGCGTTGCCTAATAATAGAAGATTATGGGCTTCTTTTTGCCATATACACTAAAAGGAATCCAATTGGATCCCTCCGTGGCGTGTGTGTCATACAATAATTGCACAGAAGGACTCCCGGGTCACAAACCCAGAACTTTCCGCACCGCAAAAAACAGCTCTTACCAGGAGAGCTGTCCTTTGCTTAAATCTTCCTACATACATGGTTAATAAACACCAATATGCATGCAATCAATGACTGGTTGCTGCTTGGTGCATCCTACCCAATGAGGCTAATTCAGACACCAATGAATCTACGTCCTGATGTTTGGTAGTTTGTGTATGCGCAGGACCCGTTCTGCACACGTATGAACAGGTCCTGTGACACGGGAAGCAGTACGGCATCAGACAGTCTGTGATTGTCAGTCTGATGCCTTTTGGAAGCTGGGTGGGGGCTGCAACGGCCTCCGTTTGTCAACATGGAGGCGTATCACTGCCGTTTAACGGGATAAGAGGCCGGGATCTCTGTTGTTGGATGGAGATTTCCTGGCCTCTTACAAGGATCTGCAATGGCCGATGGGTCATAATGATCCGATACCTGTATCCTAAGACACAGCTCGCCTCACTACTGCAGCAGGAGGTGTCTACTTGTTATAGACGTCTCCTGCTCCGTTTACATACAGAGCTACAAGGAAGCAGGAGTGATAGTAACTCCATCCACATCTGATTTAGCCCTAATATTTGAATCAACATATATCAACTGTGTGTTACCCATCGGTGTAGTTAGGGTGGCTCCGGTGGAGCACAAGCTCAGGGCGCCGGAAAAGTTAGGGAGCGTGCCGACCCCTGCCCTCCCCCCCCCCCTCCCCCACACCTCCCTCCACCCGCTATACTGCGGACCACTGTACAGGCAGCTGCAGGGCAGGGGTAGCAGAAGCATAGGGGCACACTCTGACATGGACTCGGAGACTAGGTAGGGAACAGGGCAGAGGCGACAGCAGGAGACACTGACGGTCAGCACATGCCAGAGCTCTATTTATATGTCTCACTGTCTGCTTGTAGCTGTGCAGCAGGGTTACTTCTATTGTGCTACACCTCTCACTACCCCGGCTGCTGCAGCACCTATCTCTGCCCCAGCTGCTACAGCACCTCTCTCTGCCTCAGGTGCTGCAGCACCTCTCTCTGCCTCAGCTGCTGTAGCATCTCTCTCTGCCCCGGCTGATGCACCACCCCTCTCTGCCCCGGCTGCTACAGCACCTCTCACTACATTGATGCTGCAGCTCCTCTCTCTGCATCAGCTGCTGCTGCAACACCTCTCTCTGCTTTAGAAGATGCAGAGCAACGTGTATAAGCGGCTCTACTGTGGCATAACATGTATAAGCGGCTCTACTGTGGCACAAGGTGTATAAACGGCTCTACTGTGGCATAGCATGTATAAGCGGCTCTACCGTGATGTGAAACTTGTATAAGGGGCTCTACTGTGTAGCGTAATGTGTATAAGGGGTACTACTGTGTGGTGCAATGTGAATAACGGACACTACTGTGGTGTAATCTGAATTGATACTATTCTGTGGCCACGCCCCTTCCCCATGAAGCCACATCCCTATATATTTGGTGCCACATCTCCCTATTTTAGGTGTGTGGGGAGCCCACAGTAAACTTTCGCCCTGAGATCCAAAAGGTCTAGAACTGACCCTGTCACCAATTTAGGATTTTTAGATATTTTTTCTTTTCAAATGTAACATGTACCCAATTCAGTACAAGAGAGGGAGCACCAAAAGATAGCTTTGCACCAGGCACCATGGCACCTAGCTACACCTCTGGTGTTACCGCATCATTATTGTCTAGGCTTGCAGCCAAGTTTATGGGGGTAATTCTGAGTTGATCGCAGCAGGAAATTTTTTAGCAGTTGGGCAAAACCATGTGCACTGCAGGGGGGCAGATATAACATGTGCAGAGAGAGTTAGATTTGGGTGTGGTGAGTTAAATCTGAAATCTAAAATGCAGTGTAAAAGTAAAGCAGCCAGTATTTACTAGTGATGAGCGGGTTCGGTTTCTCGGAAACCGAACCCCCCCGAACTTCACCCATTTTACACGGGTCCGAGGCATACTCGGATTCTCCCGTATGGCTCGGTTAACCCGAGCGCGCCCGAACGTCATCATCCCACTGTCGGATTCTCGCGAGATTCGGATTCTATATAAGCAGCCGCGAGTCGCCGCCATTTTCACTCGTGCATTGGAAATGTTAGGGAGAGGACGTGGCTGGCGTCCTCTCCGTTATTGTTGAACTTGATTGTGCACTATTGCTTAATTATGGGGAGGGCTGGGGAGCAGCTATATAATATAGGAGGAGTACAGTGCAGAGTTTTGCTGATCAGTGACCACCAGTTATCCGTTCTCTGCCTGAAAAAAACGCTCCATATCTGTGCTCAGTGTGCTGCATATATCTGTGCTCACACTGCTTAATTGTGGGGACTGGGGAGCAGCTGTATTATATAGCAGGAGTACAGTGCAGAGTTTTGCTGACCAGTGACCACCAGTATATAATATATAGCATTACGGTACAGTAGGCCACTGCTGTACCTACCTCTGTGTCGTCATTAAGTATACTATCCATCTAGATTCTATACCTGTGGTGCATTTCAGTTGTGCAGTGTGCTGACACAGTGACCACCAGTATATATAGCAGTACGGTACGTAAGGCCACTGCTGTACCTACCTCTGTGTCGTCATTAAGTATACTATCCATCTACATTCTATACCTGTGGTGCATTTTAGTTTTGCAGTTTGCTTACACAGTGACCACCAGTATACTATATATAGCAGTACGGAAGGCCACTGCTGTACCTACCTCTGTGTCGTCATTAAGTATACTATCCATCTACATTCTATACCTGTGGTGCATTTTAGTTTTGCAGTTTGCTGACACAGTGACCACCAGTATACTATATATAGCAGTACGGTACGGAAGGCTACTGCTGTACCTACCTCTGTGTCGTCATTAAGTATACTATCCATCTACATTCTATACCTGTGGTGCATTTTAGTTTTGCAGTTTGCTGACACAGTGACCACCAGTATACTATATATAGCAGTACGGTACAGAAGGCCACTGCTGTACCTACCACTGTGTCGTCATTAAGTATACTATCCATCTACATTCTATACCTGTGGTGAGCCTCTTTTTTTCTTTGCATCATGTGCTGTTTGGGGACAATTTTTTTGAAGTGCCATCCTGTCTGACACTGCAGTGCCACTCCTAGATGGGCCAGGTGTTTGTGTCGGCCACTTGTGTCGCTTAGCTTAGTCACACAGCGACCTTGGTGCGCCTCTTTTTTACTTTGCATCATGTGCTGTTTGGGGACAATTTTTTTGAAGTGCCATCCTGTCTGACACTGCAGTGCCACTCCTAGATGGGCCAGGTGTTTGTGTCGGCCACTTGTGTCGCTTAGCTTAGTCACACAGCGACCTTGGTGCGCCTCTTTTTTTCTTTGCATCATGTGCTGTTTGGGGACAATTTTTTTGAAGTGCCATCCTGCCTGACACTGCAGTGCCACTCCTAGATGGGCCAGGTGTTTGTGTCGGCCACTTGTGTCGCTTAGCTTAGTCACACAGCGACCTTGGTGCGCCTCTTTTTTTCTTTGCATCATGTGCTGTTTGGGGACTATTTTTTTGAAGTGCCATCCTGCCTGACACTGCAGTGCCACTCCTAGATGGGCCAGGTGTTTGTGTCGGCCACTTGTGTCGCTAAGCTTAGCCATCCAGCGACCTCGGTGCAAATTTTAGGACTAAAAATAATATTGTGAGGTGTGAGGTGTTCAGAATAGACTGGAAATGAGTGGAAATTATGGTTATTGAGGTTAATAATACTATGGGATCTAAATGACCCCCAAATTCTATGATTTAAGTTGTTTTTTAGGGTTTTTTGAAAAAAACACCCGAATCCAAAACACACCCGAATCCGCCAAAAATTTTTCGGTGAGGTTTTGCCAAAACGCGTCCGAATCCAAAACACGGCCGCGGAACCGAATCCAAAACCAAAACACAAAACCCGAAAAATGTCCGGTGCACATCACTAGTATTTACCCTGCACAGAAACAAAATAACCCACCCAAATCTAACTCTCTCTGCAAATGTAATATCTGCCCCACCTGCAGTGCACATGGTTTTGCCCAACTGCTAAAAATTTCCTGCTGCGATCAACTTGGAATTACCCCCTATGTTGGGTGCAAAAGATCCATCTAAAACAGACGTCCGTTTTCTATCTGCATGTTATAATTGTGCATCAATGCTGGCTTACAAGCCTACAACACTACCATAAGACTCCCACAAGACTGATCAATTCCATTCAATCGCCTTGCCGTTGCCAAGATACTACAAAAACAGGGCCATAACTAATGTGGTGCAGTCCTTAGGTCCACTGTGGCTCTATTGTGTAATGCAATGTGTATAAGAGGCACTACTTTTAGCATAATGTGTATAAGAGGCTCTACTGTGGATTAATGAGTATAACTGGTTCTATTGTGGCATAATGTGTATAAGGGGCTCTACTGTGTGGCGTAATGTGTATAAGGGGGCACTACTGTGTGGCATATTGTGTATAAGGGGCTCTACTGTGGCGTAATGTGTATAAAGGGATCTACTGTGTAGGGTAACATGTATAATTGTCTCTATTGTGGCGTAATATGTATAAGGGGCTCTATTGTGTGACATAATGTGCAGAAGGGGTAGTACTGTACTATTCTGTGGCCCACAAAGTCACACCCTTTTATTTTTGACGTGCACCTTTGTTATGCACTGTCCCTATTTCAGATATGGGGGGTGGCACCAATTTTCTTTCTGGCATAGTGAAACAAAATGTTTAGTTATGGCTCTGCACCCACAAATGGCAATTTCACAGAACATGTGGTCCATGATGTACAGATCAAATCCATACACACTAGCATTTTCTGTCTGTGTGCATATGGCTGATTTCCTACTTTGGTGCATGTGCTGTGTGCTGAAATCCATGAGATCTGCCACATTTCCTGTTTCATCTAACTCAGAATCAGGCCCCTTGTGGGCAAGTATACATATAGGGCCTGATGCTGGTAGTAATATGTCAGGTGTATTTGCTACTGCATTGTAAGCCTGGAACTAAATTGGTATTTTCACTACAGATGAGACGGTCCGGTCCTTGGTGAACCAGACTCCCATGGACTTAGCGTTCCGAATCTGGATCCTAGTCCAGCTTGGGTTTTTGCCTTACTCGAATCCCAAAATGAGGCTAAACGTCATCCTCCCGCTGTCGGATTCTCACGGGTTTTAGTTTCTGTAAAGGTCCCCGATGATCTGCACCATTTTACTCCGGCTGTGGAGCTTGTACAGTGCAGACGTGTTTGTGCTGTGTGCGTTAAAAAATGTCAAAGTGCCTACTTAGTCATTAGGGGAGGGAAGGGTGTCCCAGGGGGTTCTGAACGACATCCTGATATTTTTACCTTAAAATAGAGATTTTCCCCAACTTTGCATCTGCTCAAAGTAGGTGAAGTGAAATTCACTGTAAAATTATCAACAATAAATTATTGCGGCTAATTGAATAGGGGGATTTCACGATTTGCAGTAAAATCACAGTTTTTGCGCAAAAAAAGGGTTATCGCAGCTAACTGAATACTCCCCTACATGTACTTAGAAATGTGCACACATACATAGAAATACACATATGAAAATCCTCCTCTGGCAGGCAAAATTATACCTAATGGTAATTTTCATTTTTAAACGAGATAATTATAATTAAACATTAAAATACTCATACAGGCAATCAAAATCCCATTATTTTTCTCTCATAGGGGTATATGCAATAGCGGGCGAAATCGCGGCAATTATCGCCGTTTTTTCAATTCGACCAAATTCGCCAGGTGAATTCCGGAAGGTGGCTTCCGGAATTCACCATATGCAATGAAAAACGGATTCGCCAGAGTCGCGGGCGAAAATCGGCCGATTTTGCGGATTTTACCGCGATTTTAAAAAACGGGAAAAAACGGGGAAAAACCCGAAAAAAAAATGGCGTGGGGTCCCCCCTCCAAAGCATAACCAGCCTCGGGCTCATTGAGCTGGTCCTGGTTCTAAAAATGCGGGGAAAAAATTGACAGGGGATCCCCCGTATTTTTAAAACCAGCACCGGGCTCTGCGCCTGATGCTGGTGCCAAAAATACGGGGGACAAAACGAGTAGGGGTCCCCCGTATTTTTAACACCAGCATCGGGCTCCACTAGCTGGACAGATAATGCCACAGCCGGGGGTCACTTTTATACAGTGCCCTGCGGCCGTGGCATCAAATATCCAACTAGTCACCCCTGGCCGGGGAACCCTGGGGGAATGGGGACCCCTTCAATCAAGGGGTCCCCCCCCCCCAGCCACCCAAGGGCCAGGGGTGAAGCCCGAGGCTGTCCCCCCCCATCCAATGGGCTGCGGATGGGGGGGCTGATAGCCTTTGTGTTCAAAAAAAAAGATATTGTTTTTTCCATTAGTACTACAAGTCCCAGCAAGCCTCCCCTGCAAGCTGGTACTTGGAGAACCACAAGTACCAGCATGCGGGAGAAAAACGGGCCCGCTGGTACCTGTAGTTCTAATGGAAAAAAAATACCCAAATAAAAACAGGACACAGACACCGTCGACAGTAAAACTTTATTACACACTGCCGACACACACATACTTACCTATGTTCACACGCCGACATCGGTCCTCTTCTCCATGTAGAATCCCGGGGTACCTGAAAATAAAAGATCAATTATACTCACCTCAACAGGCTCCAGAGATAAATCCACGGACTTGGCAAAAAAAGAAAACGAACAACCGGACCTGCGGACCGAAAGGGGTCCCATGCTGACACATGGGACCCCTCTCCCCGAATGCCGGGACATCACGTGACTCCTGTCACTGATGTCCCTTCAGCCAATCAGGAAGCGCTACTGCCGTGGCGCTCATCTGATTGGCTGGACGCCGTCTGTACTCTGACAGCGCCTCGCACAGCTCCCTCCATTACTTTCAATGGTGGGAACTTAGCGGCTAGCGGTGGGGTCACCCGCCGGTCACCGCTGACCGGCGGGTGACCTCACCGCTAGCCGCTAAGTTCCCACCATTGAATATAATGGAGGGAGCTGTGCGATGCGCTGTCACAGCGATCAGCCAATCAGGTTAGCGCAACGAAGTTGCGCTTCCTGATTGGCTTAGAGACCTGTCAGTGACAACTGTCACTGACAGATCTTAATCGTGGATAGGTGTCCCATGTGTCAGCATGGGACACCTTTCAGTCCGTTTTTGGTGCGGGTAAATGCGCTTTCTTTTTTTGCCAAGTCCGTGGATTTATCTCTGGAGCCTGTTGAGGTGAGTATAATTGATCTTTTATTTTCAGGTACCCCGGGATTCTACATGGAGAAGAGGACCGATGTCGGCGTGTGAACATAGGTAAGTATGTGTGTGTCGGCAGTGTGTAATAAAGTTTTACTGTCGACGGTGTCTGTGTCCTGTTTTTATTTGGGTATTTTTTTCCCATTAGAACTACAGGTACCAGCGGGCCCGTTTTTCTCCCGCATGCTGGTACTTGTGGTTCTCCAAGTACCAGCTTGCAGGGGAGGCTTGCTGGGACTTGTAGTACTAATGGAAAAAACAATATCTTTTTTTTTGAACACAAAGGCTATCAGCCCCCCCATCCGCAGCCCATTGGATGGGGGGGGACAGCCTCGGGCTTCACCCCTGGCCCTTGGGTGGCTGGGGGGGGGGGACCCCTTGATTGAAGGGGTCCCCATTCCCCCAGGGTTCCCCGGCCAGGGGTGACTAGTTGGATATTTGATGCCACGGCCGCAGGGCACTGTATAAAAGTGACCCCCGGCTGTGGCATTATCTGTCCAGCTAGTGGAGCCCGATGCTGGTGTTAAAAATACGGGGGACCCCTACTCGTTTTGTCCCCCGTATTTTTGGCACCAGCATCAGGCGCAGAGCCCGGTGCTGGTTTTAAAAATACGGGGGATCCCCTGTCAATTTTTTCCCCGCATTTTTAGAACCAGGACCAGCTCAATGAGCCCGAGGCTGGTTATGCTTTGGAGGGGGGACCCCACGCCATTTTTTCCCCGGATTTTACCGTTCCAGCAATAAAAAAAATAAAAAAATAAAAATATTATTTTAAAAAATATATAAATAATATTTGTGCCTCCCCCCAAAAAAAAAAAAAAACCTAATCCCTTCTAATATAAATAGATCTGCTATTCCTAAAAAAAAAAACACAAAAAAAAACATGTTTAAATTTTTTTTATTTGTTTTCACCCTCCAAAGTGTGGCGGAGTGAAAATCGCGAATTTGCTGTCTAAAAGCACTGCAGGCGAATTTCCAAACTTGAATTGAATATGCTGGAGGCGAATTGCAGCATCTGTACCATTGCAGAAAAGGCGAATTCGGAAAAAGGCGAATTGAGAAAAGGCGAATTTTGACGGGCCGTTTTTTTGCGAAAAATGACTGCACTGCATAGGCGAATTGATTTTTGGAGGCGAAAACGGCCCGGAATTCGCCTATTTTGCCAATTCGCCCGCTATTGCATATACCCCATAGCCTTTTAAAGTATACTTTAGGTTTCACTTTAAACAAAAAAGGAACATGATAACTCATCTGCCTTAGGTTGATAATGCTAATTGAACCCACTTTTTTTTTTTGCACTGAAAAAATTATTAAGTATGAAGTAAAGGAATGTATAATGAATTCTCGGTGTCAGGCAAGATTGATAAAACATTTTTTACTGTAATCTCCATATTTTGATTGACAAAGGGTCAAAATTTCAAAGTGATACATGGATTAGGCACTGGGATGTGAATTTTTTTATAGATACACCTCAGAAAAAATGGAGTATCAGGAGTGGCATTTCCCAGCAATTTTTCGAAACTTTGACCCCCTATACCAGGGCTGGCCAAACCGGTCCTCGAGATCTACAAACAGTTCATGTTTTCCAGGCCTCCTGGAGATTTATAGAATTGTCAGTTAGGAATGAATGCAGCACATCTTAATTAGTAATTACTACACCTGTGCACCAGCTAGGAGGTCTGGAAAATGTGAACTGTTGGTAGATCTCGAGGACTGGTTTGGTCAGCTCTGCCCTATACTGTATCTCGAAAACTTTGAGGCCTAGAGAAGAAAAATTTGACATGGATTAGTATCTATGTGGTAGTATCAAGTGTACAAAGTATCATGAAAATCTGGGTCGGTGGGTGTCATAATTAACATCCTCATCATCAACCTCCTCATTTGTAATCGGTGGTAGTCCTTCCAAAAAATTGTTCTGTGAGAGCCCAAACAAAGCAAGCACTTCAACCACAAAAGTGTCAGTCCCTATCACTGAAGTGCTTGGCTTTTTACACTGTGCATGTCCTTTTTAATATCCAACATAAGGGTGGGAGGGAGGGCCCAAGGACAATTCAATCTTACACCACTTTTCATTTCTGCACTGCTGTGTGGCAATGTTTCACAGATGTCGGTTAGTGACCAGCCAACTCGCTGCAGCCTTTGGCCTAAAACGGATGAAAACAATATTGTTAGCTGTGAGGTGGTTATATTTGACTGGAAATGAGTGGAAATGGATGTCATTGAGGTTAATAATACTGTAGGAACAAAAAACAGGCCAAACTTCTGTGATTTTAGCTGTTTTGATGATTTAATAAAAAAAAAAATAAAGATCCAAAACTAAAACCCACAAGGGCGGTGGGGCAAAATCAATACAGATCCAAAACCAAAACCCCAAACCCATGATTTGGGCTAGCACACATTCCTAATTTTCATCCACGTGCAGAGTTATACACATATATGATGTCCGCCTGCCTCTGTCTGTATGCTTGGTGTTATATTTGTCCTCATTATCAGGGTGCAGATGTATTTATGCCTCTTTTCAACTCTGCAGTTGCATTGAGATGCCCTGACTGAACTGTGCCTTAGTAAGAATGCTGATTACAGCCCAGTTACACCTCTTTGGTTGCAAATGGAATTGCGCTTGAAATAAGTAATACCTTGCATCAAACGTACTTACATATGTTTGGCTCTTTTGCGTGTGTAGTGGAAAAACATGCAAGCTACTCTCCACAAATAAGCATACTTTTAACCCTGCATCAGGCTCATTGAGTATTAATAAGGATGAGACTATCTAGGGTCATAACTTTGGGTGTGCGACTGGTGCCGCTTCCCAGGGCTCAAGGTGTGCTGTTGCTACACTGTTGGCATCTGTATTTGATGACTAGCCATGGCCATTCAATTTTCTGCTCCTGGCTCGTCTACTGTGATGCCATGTTACAACCCTGGAATATTCCGCATATCACAAAAATGTTTGTGACTTCAAAGTCTAAGAAGTCTTACAGGATCCTTATTTAATTTTAGTGTTCACATAATTTTAGAGTACTGTACTGGGATCATCAGCCCACAGAATAGCCCATATCAATGCTGTCCAAGGCTTTTACATGAGGTCCTCATACAGTATATGTTACATTTATGTGCTCACAGGCTAAAGACTAAAATAATCATGTCATACAAACTCTCTATTATGGAGGAGTCTAATGAAGTTGGTATGGATTTTAGGAACCACAAAAAAAGCCTTCGGACAGCTCGGCCCATACCAACCATTAATTTCATATTCAGCTAAAGCATTGCAGTCTGGAATACAAGACAGAGAGGTAGGAGCACAGGTGTATAGCTGTTTTCCAACAATGTGGTGTAATATTAATTTCAGATTTTTCAAAATTATTATAAATAATTGTTAGGGCAGTTTTAATGATGACATATTTTTTGGTTGCAAAATCAAAATAATAATGAAAAAATAATATGTATAGCAATCCCTCTCCCACTTAAACTAAATAGAATTGTCTTATCTTTTTACAGGGTTCTCTATCCCCCCATTATCAGGATCCATCACGTATCTGATCCCAAAATATTTACTGCTCAGAATGTATGTTGTTGTAACCATGTATATTCTGTATGGAAATGTCATTTTTTCAAACTTAGGGGCAGATGTATTAAGCCTGGAGAAAGTGATAAAGCTGTGATAAGTGGAAGGTGATAACGCACCAGCCAATCAGGTCCAATATGTAAATTTACAGTTAGGAGCTGATTGGCTGGTACGTTATCACCTTGCACTTATCACTGCTTTATCACTTCTCCAGGTTTAATACATCTGCCCCTGTATGCCAAAATTCCCTTTTGTAATTAACACCAGGTAATTGAACTGAATTAGGGGACGTTTGGATTGTAAAGGGGGGTACTAAAGGAGCGATCGCTGCTTAAAATCTTAGCAATCTGACTAGATTGCTTAGATTTTAAGCAGTGATCTCTCCGTGTGTACCCCTCACAGCGATAGCGATGCGCAGCCCCGCAGGCCAATCTAGCGGGTCGCTCACTTCACCCGCTGGATGAAATTAGCACCCCCCCCCCCCGTCTCCCCCTGCGCGCTCAGCACACATCGCGCTGTGCTGAGCGGCAGGAGAGATGTGTGCTGAGCGGTTCGCTCAGCACACATCTCTCCCCACATCTGCCAGTGAGTACTGGCCTTAAGAGCTCTGTTTACTGTACACAGCAGGTGGCCTTGTGTGAACTACAGAAGATTTTATAGCTTGTACACAGACTTCATGTCTGTCTAGGTGATAGAAAGTTCTCATCGCTATTGAGACACAATTTGTCATTTTCTCAGAACTGCTTTAGCTAAAAAACACATGTGAAGAGCTGACCAGAAAAGTGAAAGATGCTTACCAATGCATTCGCATATTTACGCATGTATTCGCAGAAATCGAGTACTATTGGCAATTATAGTTGACCCATGCATAAGCAGGATCAGGGCCGTAACTACGTGTGTGCCAAGTGGGCTTGACACACAGCGCAGTTGCCCTGAGGGCGCACGGCCAGCGGCATGTAATGAGTCAAATTGACTCATTACATGCCGCCTCTAAGTCTCTGCGCCGTGCGCCGCGCTGTGAAGATAGACGACATCAGCGCCGGGCAGCGGAGAAGGAGGAGGGAGGGGGAGCAGGGAGCCGCAGCAGCGCTATGTTATTGGTAGTAAGCGCCGCTGCAGCATCCCCCTCTCCTTCCGTATTGGTTGCCCGGCAGCCAATACGGAAGGAGAGGGGGATGCTGCAGCGGCGCTTACTACCAATAACATAGCGCTGCTGCGGCTCCCTGCTCCCCCTCCCTCCTCCTTCTTCTCACCTCACTGCCTGCACCGAGGGAGCTGCACGAGGAGCCTGTCAGCGGGGAGAAGGTAAGTATATCCCCCCCTCTCTCTCTCTCTCTCTCTCTCGGACACCGCCTGCCGCAATGTGTAAAAAATGGGACTGGCTGCCGCAATGTGTAAAATGGGACTGGCTGCCGCAATGTGTAAAAAATGGGACTGGCTGCCGCAATGTGTAAAAAATGGGACTGGCTGCCGCAATGTTTAAAATGGGACTGGCTGCCGCAATGTGTAAAAAATGGGACTGGCTGCCACAATGTGTAAAATGGGACTGGCTGCCGCAATGTGTAAAAAATGGGACTGGCTGCCGCAATGTGTAAAAAATGGGACTGGCTGCCGCAATGTGTAAAATAGGACTGGCTGCCGCAATGTGTAAAAAATGGGACTGGCTGCTGAAATGTGTAAAAAGGGGGACTGGCTGCTGCAATGTGCAAAAAGGGGGACTGGCTGCTGCAATGTGTAAAAAGAGGGACTGGCTGCCGCAATGTGTAAAATGGGACTGGCTGCCGCAATGTGTAAAAAATGGGACTGGCTGCTGCAATGTGTAAAAAGGGGGACTGGCTGCCGCAATGTGTAAAATGGGACTGGCTGCCGCAATGTGTAAAAAATGGGACTGGCTGCCGCAATGTGTAAAAAATGGGACTGGCTGCCGCAATGTGTAAAATGGGACTGGCTGCCGCAATGTGTAAAATATGGGACTGGCTGCCGCAATGTGTAAAAAATGGGACTGGCTGCCGCAATGTGTAAAAAATGGGACTGGCTGCCGCAATGTGTAAAATGGGACTGGCTGCCGCAATGTGTAAAAAATGGGACTGGCTGCCGCAATGTGTAAAATGGGACTGGCTGCCGCAATGTGTAAAATGGGACTGGTTGCCGCAATGTGTAGAAAATGGGACTGGCTGCCACAATGTGTAAGATGGGACTGGCTGCCGCAATGTGTAAAAAATGGGACTGGCTGCTGCAATGTGTAAAAAGGGGGACTGGCTGCTGCAATGTGTAAAAAGGGGGACTGGCTGCTGCAATGTGTAAGAAATGGGACTGGCTGCTGCAATGTGTAAAAAGGGGGACTGGCTGCCGCAATGTGTAAAAAGGGGGATGGCTGCCGCAATGTGTAAAAAGGAGGACCGGCTGCCGCAATGTGTTAAAAGGGAGACTGGCTGCTGTAATGTGTAAAAAGGGGGACTGGATGCCGCAATGTGTAAAAAGGGTCTATCTGCCGCAATGTGTAAAAAGGGGGACTGGCTGCCACAATGTGTAAAAAGGGTCTATCTGCCACAATGTGTAAAAAGGGGGCCTGGCTGCCGCAATGTGTAAGAAGGGGTCCTGGCTGCCGCAATGTGTAAAAAGGGAGACTGGCTGCCGCAATGTGTAAACAGGGGGAATGGCTGCAGCAATGTGTAAAAAGGGGGACACTGTCTGCTGTAATGTATAAAAGGGGCTCTACCTGGTGTAGTGGCGCTACTGTGCAGCGTAATTTGAATAATGTAGACTACTGTGCACCGTAGTATGAATTGCTATTATTTTGTGGCCACGCCCCTTCCCTGTGAAGCCACGCCCCTAGGATTTTTTTGCACGCCTGCGGCGCGCACTGCCCCGATCTTGCATAGGGGGGGGGGGGGGGGGGGCGCCACTGTCGTTTCTTGCACACAGCACTAAAATGCCTAGTTACGGCACTGAGCAGGATATACAGTGGCGCCATGTTTTTAATCTCAGCAATCACAGCTGACGTCAAAGGCACACCCCACATATGGCCATGACACGTCTGCCTTTTCCCAACCACTCCCCACAAACGCCATGTAACCTCCCACAAATGATCACTTCCTGGCAAATGATCACTTTGCCTGGACTGTAAAAGCATTTAGGCTTTTGCACACATGCAATGCGGTCGCAGCACATGCGCAGTCATCTGATAATCGTCCGATTTGCAATTTTGCAACTGATGCTGAATACGGCAGAAAACTAGGCCTCATATCCACAGTGGCGGATTTAGCGGGGGGCGATTAGGGCGAACGCCCCCCTACACATACCGGAACCGGGATGGAGGCTGGGTCCTGCCGCGGTGTTGGGAACGGGGTGGAGAGCGGTGGAGAGCGGTGCAGCGCGGCGGGGGAAGGGGAGAGAGAGAGAGAGAGAGAGAGCGTCCTGACGCGCATACAGCGGCCTCTGTTCTGACCACGCCCCCTCCTCTCTGTACGCACGTCAGGATGCTCTCTCTCTCTCCCCGTCCCCCGCCGCGCTGCACCGCTCTCCACCCGTTCCCAACACCGCGGCGGGACCCGGCCTCCATCCCGACTCCTCATGCTGCTGCGGACAAAATATGAGTAGGTGTCAGTGTATGCCATGTCTCCTCCCCTCCAAGCTAAAGTAAGTGTGAGTGTGTGTGTGTGTGTGTGTGTGTGTCATATCTTCCACCCCCCCTTCTCCTCCTAGCTAAAGTGTGTGTATGCCATGTCTCCCCTCCTAGCTAAAGTGTCTGTGTTCCATGTCTCCCCCCTCCGCTCCTAGCTAAAGTGTCTGTGTGCCATTTCTCCCCCTCTTCTCCTAACTAAAGTGTATGATATGTCCCCCCTCCTAGCAAAAGTGTGTGTGTTCCACGTCTCCCCCCCCCCTCCTAGCTAAAGTGTGTGTGCCACGTCTCCCCCCCCCCCTCCTCCTAGCTAAAGTGTCTGTGTGCCATGTCTCTCCAAGACAGGGACAGCTCGATGGCCATTTGAGTGGAGTGGCGGTACACATGACTGATCTGGCAGAGGACCTCCAGTTCAGAAGCGGATCTCAGACAGTGAGACATGGGACAAAGATCCGCAGGCCCGCAGCTTGGGGTAAGATACTGTTTAAGCCCTTAAGCTGCAATACTCGGAGTAAAGAAGGGGGCAGGCTCCCCTGTGTTTTTTTTCCACGCTGCCCCAGTGTAAGTTAATTAGGGGGTAGGATTCCCCTTGCCCCCAGTGCCTGCATTATTTTGACTCATTCAGTGTACTGTAATGTGAATTTTGGCTCATTCTACGTGCTGTAATGTGAATTTCGGCTCATTCTACGCGCTGTAATGTGAATTTCGGCTCATACAGTGTGCTGTAATGTGAATTTCGGCTCATACAGTGTGCTGTAATGTGAATTTCGGCTCATTCAGTGTGCTGTAATGTGAATTTCAGCTCATTCAGTGTGCTATAATGTGAATTTCGGCTCATTCAGTGTGCTACAATGTGAATTTCGGCTCATTCACTGTGCTATAATGTGAATTTCGGCTCATTCAGTGTGCTATAATGTGAATTTCGGCTCATTCAGTGTGCTACAATGTGAATTTCGGCTCATTCAGTGTGCTATGATGTGAATTTCAGCTCATACTGTGTGCTACAATGTGAATTTCAGCTCATACAGTGTGCTACAATGTGAATTTCAGCTCATACAGTGTGCTACAATGTGAATTTCGGCTCATTCTGTGTGCTGTAGAAACAGAATTTGTCGGCAGATAAGAACCACTTGGCCCATCTAGTCTGCCCCCTTTTTTTTTTACATTATTTTTATCTCTAACCTTATGTGATCCTTATTTCTTTGTAAGAATATCCTTATGTATATCCCATGCATGTTTAAATTGCCCTACTGTCTTATCCTCTACCACCCCTGATGGAAGGAATGGCGATTCAGCAGTCTGTATCATCAGTGCGCAGGGTTCTCTCCACTAACTGGCAACATTTTATTAGTAATGGCAACAATAGGAAATTTTAGAAGCGAACGGGAAGTGCATTACTAAGTGGGAGGGGCTATGATTAGGGGAGGAGTCAAAATTTTTAAACCGCCCCCCCCCTAAAAGTTAAGTCTAGATCCGCCACTGAATATGCAGTGGTGCAGAGAGCGTGTGTGTGGGAGGGAGGATACTAATTACCCAGGCCCAAGTCTGATGGAGGGGCCCAGGTTCTCCCCCCTTCCATGGCAGCAGCAAATGCTGTTCTTCTCCTCAGCCCAGTACACGCTGCTGCGCGCTGGGCTGCAGTGTGGCCAGGGAGAAGCTTAAAGTACTATTTTATCTGTATTTCTTTCTAAGGGTGCATGGCCACACCTCCTGTGAGTAGGCCACGCCTCCTGAAAAGTACCTGGACCCAGCCAGGCTCTCTTTTGCCCTGCTCATACGTAAGCAACTTTGTTTTCTGAACTTTTTCCTAGTTTTATTTCTTTGAAATTTTCTGAAATCTGTGTGTACTTTTGAAATAATCATACTTGTATTTACTTTGTAACCCTTTTTTGTACTGCAAGCTCTGAAGTTATTCTTGAAATTAAATCCTATTTTCTAGTCCTGATTTTTTGTGTTCTTAGACCCACGGCCTTAAAAGGCACATGATGCAGATTTTTACTGAGTTACCTCCCATAATTCCTTTGGTGGTAGCAATTACCGGGTCTGAAGCAACCATAAGTCAATTGCCAGCGATTTTCAGATTGACGTATCTGGAGAATCGGCCAGCCTGTCACGACACTCATAAATAACTTTCAATTTAGAATTAGGAATATAAGTGTATGTGCTGCCTAATCTGTTATATCACAAGCATGTGAAATACTGGAAGACTCTGGGGGTTGTAAGTATTCCTGAAAACACAAGACGCTTTCTTTCATGGTGCCACTAGCAATACCTCCTATGTATCAGTTTCATAATCAGGATAGCAAATCGCGATCCAACCATAATTTTTTACGAGCGGCCCGCGGGCGCATGCGCCCACACTTTCTTTGAGGGGGGGGGGCACAGAAAATGTGATTGCCTCTGCCTGTCAATCAGGTAGGGGCGGGGGCACTGCTCCATTCCCAGAGAGGAGACGGAGCGTTGCGGAGGGGCGGTGTTTCTGCTAACAAGCTTGTTGAAGGGGAGGGAAGCAGCGGTCAGCATGCTGGGCAGCGTGGCCCAGCGATGGGCAGCCCCCAGCATGCTAGGAAAAGGATAACAAATTCTGCTGATTAGCAGAATTTGCTATCCTTACTGAATTAGGCCCTTTGTCTCTAAATGAATTACCAGGCTCCTTCTCTGTGCCATTAATCAGGGTAGGCTTTGTTTCCTACAAATGACCAAGATCCTTGCTGTTCTTCCTAGAGTGACACACTGCATACAGCAATTGCATGCCACAGTAAAAGATACTTACAGACTGACGAGGCTGTTTCAGATATGATAGCGGTCAGTGAGGGAGCGTGCTTATTTGCTGTATCCATCTCTGTTGGGAAGAACAGAGAAGCGTGGTGTAATTATTTGTCTATTTTCCTGCGTTCTGATTAGAGGCACAATGTATACTCGTTTGTTAGAGATACAGGAAATGTAAAACACATTTATTCACATAAAATCATTATACATTGCTAGGGGTTGTCACCAGTGGCGTGCGGTGAGGTCAGTGGCTGGTGAGGCACTGCAGCCATAATGACCGTCGAGTCCCACCAAAGATTCCTACCACCGCAGAGCCAATGCCCGCTACTGCTAATAGTAGTGCAGAGAGGCTTAGTATGATTATACAGACGGGATCCCGGCGGCCAGAATACCGACAGCGGAATCCCAACCATCAGAATGCCGACAGGTCCCTGTAAAGTACCCTAACCCTCCCATGCACCCTACCCTAACTGTCTCTTGTGGGTGCCTAAACCTAAGCCTCCCCGATGCCTAAACCTAACCCTCCCCGATGCCTAAACCTAACCCTCCCCTCTTGGTGCCTAACCTCCCCTTCTATGTGCCTAAACCTAACCCTCCATCCCCGGTACTTAACGCTAACCTTCCCATTCCTGCACCAAAGCCTAACCCTCCTTATCCTGCCTAAACCTGACCCCCCTGCGGCAGGTCCCACTAAAAGGACTTTCGGGAATCCGGCTTTTGGTATTTTGATACTGGTATCCCGAGCGGCGTCTGTATTTAGACGCCGGGCTTGTGGTGCCCTTCGGGATTTCAGCGTCAGGATATTGCCCATCGGGAACTTAACTGCATCCCGTGCAGAGTAGGGGGCAGACAGGGACTAATAGAAGGGGTGGCAGGATGGGAGTAGTGGTGGGAAGAAGTGGGCAGGATAGGTGTAGAGGGGACTCGGCGAGTATAAGTTAATATAGATGAACAAGGATCTCACCTCTTTACAGCTCACACTCGGACAGCCAGAGTTGAAGTGATGGGTCCCGCTCCTCCGTCAGCTCACACCCGTCTCTTTCTTGCACTATCCAGCGGGCTAGGACAAAGGGGTAGACCAGTGCCGTAACTAGACATTTTGGTGCCCTGTGTCATTAAGAGAATTGGGACCCCACGGGCAAATGCAAAAAAGGGACAGCGTGCACCATAAATATGATGGCAGGGGCGTGGCCACAGAATAGTTCCAATTCACATTACTCTACACGGTAGTGTCCGAAAGCCACATTACACCATACAGTAGTACTCCTTATACACATTACACCACACAGTAGTGTACGTAAATCACATCATACCGCACAGAAGTGTCTATTATTCACATTGTGCCGCACAGTAGTGTATTTTGTTCACATTACACTGCACAGTAGTGCCGCATATACACATTATGCCATGCAGAGCACCTCCATCTCATTCCTCCATCTCCTCCTCATACATCCCTGACTTTTGAGGGCATGCTGGCCCTTGTGGTTCTTCATCTATAAAGTCACCCTGCTCTCTTTTAATCTATACTGTAAGAGTTCCGGCAGTGGGCTGATGTTATGAGTGAGTGAATGGTTAGTTCTGTTGCTGAGGGACGTTGGAGACCCACAAATGGTGTTGGATGAGGTACATTGCTGCTGTGAGCCACCTACAGGTATTAGTGCGGGGACATGGTGGGAGCGGGTGTGGAGGTGAGTGGCTGGGGACAGGTATCAGTGAGGGAACACGGGGTAAGGGGGTGTGGATGTGAGTGGCTGGAGACAAGTATCAGTGAGGGGACATGGAGTAAGGGGTGTGAGTGGCTGGGGAAAAGGTATCAGTGAGGGGAGTAGGGGTGTGAAAGGCCGGGGACAGAAAAGCAGCACATCTGTGAGATGCAGGGAGGTTGCCAGGCCTGCTCGTCAGCAAGCCGCTACTAGCAGGCGAATAAGATCTGCAGCTCGTCAGAAAGCACAGCACAGTTACCAGCCCTGCAGGTCATCACTTCATGTGCTCTGCACAACACAGGTGACCCGCATCTCGTCACCTGCCGGGCTCTGTTGAACCTGCTGCAGCGCGCGATGGGATACAGCGCAGCTCAGAGGAAGAGGGAGACTGGAGGTAGGGGGAAATCCTGTACACACTTATCCAATACACATATATATTTTCACTAGGTGCTTCATCGCGCCCTACGGGCGCTCTTCACACCGTCGCAAGGGGCTACGCCCCCTTAACCCTTGCATGCCTTTCTGGGGTTTAATATTTGTATTATATGGAGTATTACCTGCATTCCTTTGTTAGTGGTTAAATATTGCACAATGAAAGGGCGTGCGATGGTGAAGGAGGCGCAGCCCCTTGCGACGGCGTGAACAGCACCTGCAGGGCACGTTGTACAGAATGTAGCGGGTGCGGGGGGGACTGCGGATGGTGTCTGTAGATGCTGCAGGTGGAGGGGAGGCAGAAGTGGGGGTGGGGCCCGGATGGGGAAGGTTCGGGAGGTGCTGCGCGTGGGGGAGGGGCAGAGGAGTGGGGGATGCAGATGGGGGAGGGGTCCGGAGGCACCGCAGGTGGGGGAGGGGCAGGGGTGCCACGGGTGGGAGAGGGGCAGGTGTGGGGATGTTGTGGATGGGTGAAGGGTTCCGGAGGTGCTGTGGGATGGGAAGGGACGGGTGTGCCGGGGGTTGGGTAGGGGACCGCAGGCACCATGGGTAGGGTAGGGGCAGGTACGGGTGTTGCGGCGGATGGGAAAGGAGGTCCGGAGGTGCTGCAGGTGGTGGAGGGGCAGGTGCAGGGGTGCCATTGGTGGGGGAGGGGTGGGTGAGGGGGGGACCGCTGATGGAGGAGGGTGTCTGCAGATGCTGCGGGTGGAGGGGGGCAGGTGTGGGGGGAGACGTATAAGGAGGGTGAATGGTGGAAGGGGCCTGGAGGTGCTGTGGGTGGTGAAGGGGTGGAGGAGTGGGAGCCACGGGTGGTGTAGGGGGTCTGGAGGCACAGCATGTGGGGGAGGGGTGGAGTGCCGCATGTGGTGGAGGGGAAGGTGCGGAGGTGTGGTGCATTGGGGAGAGGTCTGGAGGCGCTGCGGGTACTGTACATGCCATAAAAGGTAGTTGGAGGGTATGCAGTAACAGGGCCAGGACAGGGGTGACAGGGTCAGTACAGGGTTGACGGGGCCAGGACAGGGGTGACGGTGCCAGGATAGGGGTGACGGGGCCAGGACAGGGGTGACGGGGCCAGGACAGGGGTGACGGGGCCAGGACAGGGGTGACGGGGCCAGGACAGAAATGATAGGGACAGGATAGGGGTGACAGGGCCAGGGTAGGGGGCGGCAGGACCAGGACAGGGGTGACGGGGCCAGTATAGGGTTCACAGGGCAAGCACAGGGGTGACAGGGCCAGGATAGGGGTAACAGGGCCAGCATAAGGGTGACAGGGCCAGGATAAGGGTGAAAGGGCCAGAATAAGGGTGGCAGGGCAAGGCCAGGGACATGACAGAACACAGGGCATGGGAGAGATTGGTATTAGGGACAAAACAGTGGTGACAGACAGATGTGTCTTACCGGAGTCACTGCTGCTGGCTGCTGCTGTTCCATTCCAACCTGTTGGGATCTGCTGCTGCTGGAGACTTGGCATGGCTGACTCTCTCAGGCTGGAGTCCTGCTTTCTCTGCCAGTCCGCATCCCTCCCCCCCCTCCTCAGTCACACACCGCAGACCTCGCGCAGCTGCCGGGCACTGTGGTAAGGTGAGACTGGAAATGACTGGTTAGCCCCCAGGAGATGCTGCGGCTGGAGGGAGGAGGGGGTCATAGCATGTACGTGGTGCGGACCTCACGGCTTCCGGGCACTGTGGTAAGGGGAGACTGGGAGTGACTGGTTATCTCCCAGGAGACGCTGCGGCTGGAGGGAGGAGTGGGTCAGAGCCTGCAAGCAGCTCGGATTTCTGCAGCGCTACCCGCCAGCTAAAGTGTGTGAATGAGCTGGGCGCACTCCACTGCGGGTGGCAGCGCTGCAGCTAGCGGTGGGGTTGCCGGGGCTGGAGATAACAGAGGCAGTATGGAACCTGCACAGCGGCAGGTGCCTCACTAAACTGCAGCTAAGAAGCGTGGAGTGTGTCAGAAAGTGACGCTCCTCCGCACCAGAGAGACCCTGCTGAGTATGCCGATGTGGGGGGTCAAGCACACAGTGAGCCGGTGCCCGTCTGTCTGTATGACATACCCCTCACACACCCCCATACCTCCCAAATGTCCCGATTTTCGCGGGACAGTCCCATTTTTTGGGGTCTGTCCCGCTGTCCCACCCGCGGGTCGCAGTGTCCTGCGGTGGGGGGGGCAGTTGGAAAGCTCCTGTACTCGCTGTTCTGCTTAGCAGAGCAGCGGTGAATAGTGGAGACAGAGGGAGAGGGGGCATCAGGGGGTACGGATTAATGGGGGGGTTCCAGCAGCAGAGCCGGATTAAGGGGGGGCGGGGGATACGTACCGTTGGCCCCACAGTTTTAGAGGCCCCCCCGGCTGGAGTAGCTCTGTCCCAGCTCAGAAGCCCCCCCCCCCCCGTCCTGCCAGCAACAGTGGCAGCATTGTGCTACAGTCAGCACACGCTGCTGCATATTGGCAGGTCTGTGGTGTTGCAGGGAGGCAGCAGTCTCCCTGCTTTCTTCTCCCTGTGCGGGTGTGTAGGGGGGAGCGACCACCTCCTCTGGATTTAGCCCTAGCTGAGGGGCCAAAATCCCATAAAAAAAATAAAAACAAAAATCGGGATTTGCATAAGGGGGCGTGGCCGCGCGGTCCGCGATTAGGCCACGCCCCCAACCCCCAGCAGGCACAGCAATGAGATAGGGCTCCCCTGTCTCAAGTGCCCTGGGCCCCCCGGACTCATAATCAGCCCCTGGGGGCATGCCAGCAGCTCACAGAGCGCTGGGCATGCCCCCTCACTGACGAAAACGGGGACCCTCCCGTGAAGCCACGCCCCCTTTTCGCCGAGTGTTTCCCTCCTTCTGCCTGGAGAAAGCACCTGCAGAAAGCTGGGAGGTATGCAGCCCTGTCTGTGACATGCCCAATGTCCATGCTATCTGCTTCTGCTCCTAGTCTCCTGTAGATTTGGCCAGATCTCTGTGACTCATTTGAATAACTCCGCCCACTGTTGTGACTCCGCCCAGCGTTAGCAAATGAATCACAAGGTCACAGAATAGGGCTATTATATAGGAGATACTCATCATGCCATCCCTATTCACCTCCCTGACTCCTCATACCCCCATCCTACTCCCCCTCCCACAAAATACTCCTGTCTTCCCTCTTTTTCTTCACATTTATCCATTCTGCTCATTGTGCTTTTGTGCTGTTGGTTTAGTTTAGTCCTTCTCTCTCCCCCACCTCCAGTTTCCCCCTTTCTCTACATCTGAGGTGCGCTGTATCCCCCATCGTATGACACCCAGCGATACAGTGCTACTTTTTCACCACCATCCCGCACTCCCTAGGTGAGAGCAAGTAAATATTTTTTTACAAATCTGACCTGCTGCAGCGGCGCTGATCTTCTTCCTGTGCTGGCCGCGCTGTTACCATGGCTGGGATCTCCGTGATAAGGGCACCACAAACAGAGGACGGAGAGACAGAAGCGGAAAGCAATCATCCCCTCCGCACCAGTCATGATCGGCTCTGACTGCAGCATACAAGCCCCTGAGCGCGGTTGTCACTGGGCTGCCCTGGGAGTGGGGCAGTTCCTCCTCTGCAGCGCTGCATGTGATGCGGCCATACAACAGGTATGGCCGCGGTTGTGCACTCCGGCGCGTGGGGGGCGGGGACTCTCACTGGTGTAATCTCGGCGGGATGGGGGGGGGGGGGCACGAGCGGTAGCCGGACCAGGAATGGAGGTGGATTACAACCCAGCCCTGCCCACTGTCTAATCACAGCAATATTAGTGACAGGGGCGTGCTTTCATATGGGCTGAAAGCACGCCCCTGTCAAAGCGGCACTTCCAGTGGGTGCCGCTTACAGGGATTTTTTCAATGGGCTTTTACTGCCCGATGCTTGGCCCCGCCTCCCGCTTCCGCCTCTTTTACACTGACAGCAGGAGGCACCGAGAGTGGTGCCTCTGAAACATGTTTAAACCTTTTTTTAAACACAATAAAAATTACTAAAATAATATGAAGGATAAAGAAGATACTTATGACACAGAATATGTGTCATAAGTATCTTTGTATCCATTAATGACAGGGGAGGCACTGCCTCCCCTGCCTCCCCTGACTGCACGTCCCTGGTTGTCACCTTTTTTTAAGAGGCTTTTAGAAAGCCCCATGTCACCAAATCAACACAGTCCCAACATTGCCGCTTGCAAAAATGCATTTCTCCCAATATTTTGAAAGTTAAAATCAGGACATGTGCATGCTGAAGATCTGCCCAAAATGCCTGGATCTGCTGAAAACAAAGGGCACCGCTATTAGTCATGCTTCTGTGTCTGCGAGGCTGGAAAAAGTCTCCTGTACCACTACCAGCACTGCTGCTGGCGCTTCACCCCCAGCCACTCCATCCCAGTCTGCACCTTCTTAGGCTTCTGTCCCTCCATCTGATGAGTCTGACATTACCCTGCAGGCCATTAACATGTCAGAGTAAAGAATGGCTGATAAATCTGCAGAAGTGTAGGTAGATGTGGCCATGATCGATCAGAACATAAGAGTAAAGACAAATTGTATATCTACAAACCCTGTAAAGGGTTAATTGACCAGCCTTGTTTCGCAGATTGCTACCTGCTAGAAAATCTTTGTACCCGTGCGACGCACCTGGGCATTGTGGTGCATACGCATGTGCAGTTTAGACCTGATTGCCCGCTGTGTGAAAACGCAGCCTAGCAATCAGGTCTGAATTACCCCCAAAGAGTGAAGCCCACTTTGTAATTGTGACTGTGCAGCTGCTTTACCCTACCATCTCCAGGCTGCCAGTACAAGATGGGAATGCACATGCTGAAATAAGCCACTTCAAAGTCTTGCTTACTGACCAATTTGGCAGGGTTCAGTATGATATGTCGACATTCACAATGTCAACAGCCATACTGTAGTCTACATTTTGCATACCTCCCAACTGTCCCGATTTTCGGGGACTGTCCCGCTGTCCCACCCGCGGGCCGCAGTGTCTCGCGGTGGGGGGGGGGGGCAGTTGGGAGGCTCAGGCACTCGCTGCCCTGCTTAGCAGAGCAGCGGTGAATAGATGCTGTGCGCATGCACACAGCGTCTATTCACTGGAGTCAGTGGGAGAGGGGGCATGCCAGCGGCTTACAGAGCGCTGGGCATGCCCCCATAGTGATGAAAACAGGGGTGTGGCTCGCGATAGCGGGTCCTCTGCGAAGCCACGCCCCTTTTCTTAGGCTACGCCCCTTTTGGGAGCACGGGCGGCTTCGCCGCACGTGTGTCCCTCTTTAGAGAGATGGAAAGTTGGGAGGTATGCATTATGTAGCTTCATAATAGGTTCATAATATTGGCATGTTTAGAATATCAACAAGCACAAACTTGTCACAAACTGGTTTCCAAATCCGTCAATCTAAAGTCACTGTCCGTGGTTTTCAGGTCGAGTCAGAACAAAGTTGGACCTGAAAAAGGTCAACATGAGTTTGTTTTTTTACTTTTTTTGGTGTCGGTTTCTTCGTAAAGTGACGGGGAACCCCAATTACTGCACCATGTCGCTCGCCATGCTTCGGGCATATGCAAAACAAGGGTTACTATTTGAACATTTTTGTTGTACCGAAACCAAATGGTTCGGTCAGACCTATTTTGAAGTCGCTAAACCCTTACATTCTTCAAAGGTAGAAAAGTATTAGAATATGAGGAAAAGTATTAGAATATGAGGACATGCACTGAGACTGGAGGGAGGTAGGTTCACGGGAAATTTGAGGAAACATTACATCACAGAAAGGGTAGTGGACAAGTGGACTAGCCTGAGCCTCCCATCAAAGGTGGTAGGGGCTAAGACAGTAGAGCTATTTAAACATGCTTGTGATAGGCATAAGGATATCCTTACAAAGAAGTAAGGATCAAATAAGGTTGAGGTAAAAATATGGTCAAAAAGGGGCAGGGTAAATGGGCCAAGTGGTTCTTATCTGCCGTCAAATTCCATGTTTCTATGTTTCTATGTATGTTAAGACCTTTTGGGTTAAAATCTGTTAACACTTCCATGAACGATATAACTAAACTCAAATGTACAGATAGTGCTGCTCAAAACGGAAAATTCCATATTGCATCAACTTCCATAAATTTAGAATCCAAAAATTTATTTACCAGTGTTCTAGTGATCTACCCAAATGGACGGGCCTCAAAAGTGTGTATTCACCACAACCCAGCATGTTCGATGGTCATGCCTGCATGTAAACCCGTTGAATTTTCACATTTAAATGTGCATAAGAAAAAAAAAATCTTCAAAAGGTGGATATATCCTTTGAAGACAAACAATATGTAGCTTACATAGCAGAATAAAAATGACATGTCTAGTGTTCCAGATACGCGATAACTATTTGTTACGGTCAGTTGCTGACACCTTTCATCTCTCAGACAAAGCTATTAATTCCCGTCATCCTCAGACAGAAACATTGGGATCAGGAACATAAATAAAGCATTTGGCATAAAAATCCACAGGGGGCAGTGTTGAACTAAAAATAACATAATAATGGAAAGTGTGTGGTGGAAACAGAAATGTCACTTATTAATCTAGAGGATCAAGGACAACTCTTCTACAGTTTTTTTTATTAACAGAGGAAAACTGGAAATTGTAAAAAACACAGAGAAGCGCTGTCGTTGAAAGTATTAGTACAATTTATTAAAAACAATTAATTAAAAAATAATATATATATATATATATATATATATATATATTTAGCATAATATTGTAAATCAACCAAATATCCTGATACTTTAAAAAGTGACTGATGTTGTTATCTCTGTAATAGAAAAAATTGTGGCAAAAATTTATATTTGCAACAAATAAATTACACACTAGGACAATCCCTTAAACATTGTATCCAACTTTGTTTTTGAGTGTAAAGCTCTTGGAATCACGAGAAACTCAATGAAGCAAGCTCCACGCGTGGGCTATTTGAACCAGAGCCGGCCTTAGGCATAGGCAAACTAGGCAATTGCCTAGGGCATTTGATATTCCAAGGGGCATCAGCAGCTTCTGCTGATTAAAATGATATGCGGCATGCCTATATTCTGTGTGTAGCATTTCATATGCAGATACAGCCACAGTCTCACACAGTATATATGCATGCTGCATATCATTTTAATCAGTAGAAGCTGCTTGTGCATCCTAGCCACATAGCAATGCAAATAAGATGCATTTTCATTACAAAAAGGTGCCATATGTTAGAATTGAGGCAATATTTATGAGGACACATCTGTATCCAAGCAGAGGTAGAGGTCACAGTGTTAGTGGCAGTGTGATTGCTGTGTGCATGTGAGTGGGTTGGTTGTGCAGTAGTGTTCGGAATATGTGAATGGAGCATTATGTGTGTCATGTAAAAATGCATTAATAATGTGCAACATATGTGTAAGGGGCACTATGCATGTCATTATGTGTAAATGTGCGGCATATGTGTAAAAGGGTACTACTGTATGTGTGTCGTGTATTGGGGCACTAATAATGTGCAGCAAATGTTTAGCGGGCACTATGTGTGTCATTATGTGTATAAGGGCATTAATAATGTGCAGCTTATGTGTAAGGGACATTATGTGTAAAAGGACATTAATAAAGGCTGTCATAATGTGTAAGGCGCATTATGTTTATAAGGACATTAATAATGTGTCTCATATGTGTAAGGGGCATTACTGTGTGGAATTATGTGTATAAATGCATTACTAATGTGTGGCATTATGTGTATAAGGTGCTCTACTATGTGGCGTTGCATATAGAAAGCACACTACTGTGTCGTCTAATGTGAATAAAGAGCAATAGGGTGTGATGTAATGTGAATAAGGAGCTCTACTGTGAGTAGTAACGTTTATAAGGTAAAGTGATACTACTGTGGGATGTAATATGAATTAGGAATACTATCGCATGATCAAATGTGAATGAAGTTGCAGTACTGTGTGGCAAAATTGGAATTGGGGTTACTATTGTGTGGTCATGCCACTTGCCTGCAAGAACACACCCCTTTTTGGGCTGTGCGCCAAATGTGCAAACTGTTCCTATTTAAAATATAGGGGGTACAAACACCAAAATAAGGACTGCTATGGGTGAGGGGTGATGGTGCTGGGATAGAGGTGCAAGGTCAGAGGCGGAACCAGCGGTGGTGCTAGGGGGCACCAGCCAGAATCTTCCCTAGGGCATCATATTGGTTAGGGCCGGCTCTGATGTGGACTTATTAGACGTTAAAGAGTTTTATAGTCCATCCATAACAAAAATGTAGTAAATAGTTCAACGTTGTAATATCCACTGCGTTAACTATATAAATATAGGGACTTTGAACCTTTTAGTAGCTCCCAGCAAAATCATCCGGTGTTTAAGAGGCTTTGCTAGGGTCACATTTTAAGCACAGTTCAAAGCACTATCAATGCATGGCAGTGTAACGCTGTGGAGCAATCTCCAGAAGCGCAGTGCTTACCCCAGCCTCTATTAGTGTACAGGTGATCAGCGATTCTCTGGTGATCGTGGGCGCCGGCTGCCCGCTCTGCTCGCTGTATTGACAAGGAAGCTGTCCGGAGCTGTGTAGGTGACGATTGGCTGGGTTCACGTTGTGCAGTGGTCAGGAAAGCATTGATAGTGCTTTGAACTGTGCTTAAAACGTGACCCTAGCAAAGCCTCTTAAACACCGGATGATTTTGCTGGGAGTTATTAAAAGGTGCAAAGTCCCTATATTTATATAGTTAACGCAGTGGATATTACAACGTTGAACTATTTACTAAATTTTTGTTATGGATGGACTATAAAACTCTTTAACGTCTATTAAGTCCACATGTTTAAATAGCCCACGCGTGGAGCTTGCTTCATTGAGTTTCTCTTAATTCCAAGAGCTTTACAATCAAAAATAAAGTTGGATACAATGTTTAAGGGAATGTCCTAGTGCGTCATTTATAAATTTTAGCCACAATTGTTTCTATTACAGAGATAACAACATCAGTCACTTTTTAAAGTATCAGGATATTTGGTTGATTTACAATATTATGCTAAATATATATATATATTTATTATTATTATTATTATTATTTTTTTTTTAATTAATTGTTTTTAATAAATTGTACTAATACTTTCAACGACAGCGCTTCTCTGTTTTTTTTACTATTTATGATTTTTTTTGAGGTCCAGCACCTCAAATTGTGAAGCTGCAGTCAGTGACAAGTATTATAGAATTACCATTGTCTCATAGCCAGTACACAAGCGCCCACTTTTATCTTTTTTGTGTGTAAAACTGGAAATTGGTTGATTTTGTGCGGAGAAAAAAATAGTTTTTGTATGTGTATTCCTAATGCTGGATGGACGTAACACCTTTCTCTTACGTCCTAGAGCAGGGCTGGCCAAACCGGTCCTCGAGATCTACCAACAGTTCATGTTTTCCAGTCCTCCTGGAGATCTGTAGAATTGTCAGTTAGGAATGAATGCAGCACATCTTAATTAGTAATGAGTCTAATGACTACACCTGAGCACCAGCTAGGTGGTCTGGAAAATATGAACTGTTAGTAGATCTTGAGGACTGGTTTGGCCAGCCCTGTCCTAGAGGATGCTGGGGTCCACATTAGTACCAGGGGTACAGATGGGTCCACCAGGAGCTATTGACACTTTAAGAGTTTAATAGTGTGGGCTGGCTCCTCCCTCTATGTCCCTCCTCCTATCCATTTGATAGATAGACAGTGTCTAGTTAGACAGTCAATAGATAGACACCATATATTAGACAGACATTAGGTCGACAGGGTCAAAAGGTCGACAGGGTCAAAAGGTCGACAGGGTCAAACAGTCGACAGGTCAAAAGGTCGACAGATCAAAAGGTCGACATGTAAATGGTCGACATAAAAAGATAGACAAATGTTTTTTTTTTGTAATGTAACATGTTTTTGGATTATTTCATACTTTCTCTATCCATGTCGGCATAGAGTTGGTTATAAACCTTCTGGCGAACGCAGCGAGCCACCGTGCCCGAAGCGTGGCGAGCGTATGCCTTTCTACAATTGGGGGTCCCAGATGACAAAACTATCCACACAAACGACAAAAATGCAAAAAACATGGTGTCTACCTTTTTCATGTCGACCATTTCCATGTCGACCTTTTGACTAGAGATGAGCGGGTTCGGTTCCTCGGAATCCGAACCCGCCCGAACTTCAGCTTTTTTTACACGGATCCGAGCGACTCGGATCTTCCCGCCTTGCTCGGTTAACCCGAGCGCGCCCGAACGTCATCATGACGCTGTCGGATTCTCGCGAGGCTCGGATTCTATCGCGAGACTCGGATTCTATATAAGGAGCCGCGCGTCGCCGCCATTTTACACGTGCATTGAGATTCATAGGGAGAGGACGTGGCAGGCGTCCTCTCCGTTTTTAGAGAAGAAATAGATAGGAGAGTGAGAGTGAGACAGTGACACTTCATTTACTGGAGCTTAGGAGGAGTACTCAGACAGAGAGTGCAGAATTTTGCTGATAGTATTAGTTAGTTATACTAGTGACAGAGTGAGACAGTGACACTTCATTTACTGGAGCTTAGGAGGAGTACTCAGACAGAGAGTGCAGAATTTTGCTGATAGTATTAGTTAGTTATACTAGTGACTGACCAGTGACCACCAGTGCAGTTTTATATTATTTAATATAATCCGTTCTCTGCCTGAAAAAACGATACACAGTGACTCAGTCACATACCATATCTGTGCTCAGCCCAGTGTGCTGCTGCATCATCTATGTATAATATCTGACTGTGCTCACACAGCTTAATTGTGGGGGAGACTGGGGAGCAGTTATGTTATAGCAGGAGCCAGGAGTACATATTAAAATTAAACAGTGCACACTTTTTTTCTGCAGGAGTGCCACTGCCAGTGTGACTGACCAGTGACCTGACCACCAGTATATAGTATACTATATTGTATTGTGAATGTCTGCCTGTAAAAGTTAAACACACGTCGTGTGACTTGTGTGGTGTTTTTTTATTCTATAAAATAAAAAACTCATTCTGCTGACAGACAGTGTCCAGCAGGTCCGTCATTATATAATATATACCTGTCCGGCTGCAGTAGTGATATATATATATATTTTTTATATCATTATTTATCATCCAGTCGCAGCAGACACAGTACGGTAGTTCACGGCTGTAGCTACCTCTGTGTCGGCACTCGGCAGTCCATCCATAATTGTATACCACCTACCCGTGGTTTTTTTTTTCTTTCTTCTTTATACATACTACATCTCATTATCATGCAGTCTATATTAGCAGCAGACACAGTACAGTACGGTAGTCCACGGCTGTAGCTACCTCTGTGTCGGCACTCGGCAGTCCGTCCATAATTGTATACCACCTACCCGTGTTTTTTTTTCCTTCTTTATACATACTACATCTCATTATCAACCAGTCTATATTAGCAGCAGACACAGTACGGTAGTCCACGGCTGTAGCTACCTCTGTGTCGGCACTCGGCAGTCCATCCATAATTGTATACCACCTACCCGTGTTTTTTTTTCTTTCTTCTTTATACATACTACATCTCATTATCATCCAGTCTATATTAGCAGCAGACACAGTACAGTACGGTAGTCCACGGCTGTAGCTACCTCTGTGTCGGCACTCGGCAGTCCATCCATAATTGTATACCACCTACCCGTGGTTTTTTTTTCTTTCTTCTTTATACATACTACATCTCATTATCATCCAGTCTATATTAGCAGCAGACACAGTACAGTACGGTAGTCCACGGCTGTAGCTACCTCTGTGTCGGCACTCGGCAGTCCGTCCATAATTGTATACCACCTACCCGTGGTTTTTTTTTCTTTCTTCTTTATACATACTACATCTCATTATCATCCAGTCTATATTAGCAGCAGACACAGTACGGTAGTCCACGGCTGTAGCTACCTCTGTGTCGGCACTCGGCAGTCCATCCATAATTGTATACCACCTACCCGTGGTTTTTTTTTCTTTCTTCTTTATACATACTACATCTCATTATCATCCAGTCTATATTAGCAGCAGACACAGTACAGTACGGTAGTCCACGGCTGTAGCTACCTCTGTGTCGGCACTCGGCAGTCCATCCATAATTGTATACCACCTACCCGTGGTTTTTTTTTCTTTCTTCTTTATACATACTACATCTCATTTTCATCCAGTCTATATTAGCAGCAGACAAAGTACAGTACGGTAGTCCATGGCTGTAGCTACCTCTGTGTCGGCACTCGGCAGTCCGTCCATAATTGTATACCACCTACCCGTGGTTTTTTTTTCTTTCTTCTTTATACATACTACATCTCATTATCATCCAGTCTATATTAGCAGCAGACACAGTACGGTAGTCCACGGCTGTAGCTACCTCTGTGTCGGCACTCGGCAGTCCATCCATAATTGTATACCACCTACCCGTGGTTTTTTTTTCTTTCTTCTTTATACATACTACATCTCATTATCATCCAGTCTATATTAGCAGCAGACACAGTACAGTACGGTAGTCCACGGCTGTAGCTACCTCTGTGTCGGCACTCGGCAGTCCATCCATAATTGTATACCACCTACCCGTGGTTTTTTTTTCTTTCTTCTTTATACATACTACATCTCATTATCATCCAGTCTATATTAGCAGCAGACAAAGTACGGTAGTCCACGGCTGTAGCTACCTCTGTGTCGGCACTCGGCAGTCCATCCATACTTGTATACTAGTATCCATCCATCTCCATTGTTTACCTGAGGTGCCTTTTAGTTGTGCCTATTAAAATATGGAGAACACAAATGTTGAGGTTCCAAAATTAGGGAAAGATCAAGATCCACTTCCACCTCGTGCTGAAGCTGCTGCCACTAGTCATGGCCGAGACGATGAAATGCCAGCAACGTCGTCTGCCAAGGCCGATGCCCAATGTCATAGTACAGAGCATGTCAAATCCAAAACACCAAATATCAGTAAAAAAAGGACTCCAAAACCTAAAATAAAATTGTCGGAGGAGAAGCGTAAACTTGCCAATATGCCATTTACCACACGGAGTGGCAAGGAACGGCTGAGGCCCTGGCCTATGTTCATGACTAGTGGTTCAGCTTCACATGAGGATGGAAGCACTCAGCCTCTCGCTAGAAAACTGAAAAGACTCAAGCTTCCAAAAGCACCGCAAAGAACTGTGCGTTCTTCGAAATCCCAAATCCACAAGGAGAGTCCAATTGTGTCGGTTGCGATGCCTGACCTTCCCAACACTGGACATGAAGAGCATGCGCCTTCCACCATTTGCACGCCCCCTGCAAGTGCTGGAAGGAGCACCCGCAGTCCAGTTCCTGATAGTCAGATTGAAGATGTCAGTGTTGAAGTACACCAGGATGAGGAGGATATGGGTGTTGCTGGCGCTGGGGAGGAAATTGACCAGGAGGATTCTGATGGTGAGGTGGTTTGTTTAAGTCAGGCACCCGGGGAGACACCTGTTGTCCGTGGGAGGAATATGGCCGTTGACATGCCTGGTGAAAATACCAAAAAAATCAGCTCTTCGGTGTGGAAGTATTTCACCAGAAATGCGGACAACATTTGTCAAGCCGTGTGTTCCCTTTGTCAAGCTGTAATAAGTAGGGGTAAGGACGTTAACCACCTCGGAACATCCTCCCTTATACGTCACCTGCAGCGCATAATAAGTCAGTGACAAGTTCAAAAACTTTGGGCGACAGCGGAAGCAGTCCACTGACCAGTAAATCCCTTCCTCTTGTAACCAAGCTCACGCAAACCACCCCACCAACTCCCTCAGTGTCAATTTCCTCCTTCCCCAGGAATGCCAATAGTCCTGCAGGCCATGTCACTGGCAATTCTGACGAGTCCTCTCCTGCCTGGGATTCCTCCGATGCATCCTTGCGTGTAACGCCTACTGCTGCTGGCGCTGCTGTTGTTGCTGCTGGGAGTCGATGGTCATCCCAGAGGGGAAGTCGTAAGCCCACTTGTACTACTTCCAGTAAGCAATTGACTGTCCAACAGTCCTTTGCGAGGAAGATGAAATATCACAGCAGTCATCCTGCTGCAAAGCGGATAACTGAGGCCTTGACAACTATGTTGGTGTTAGACGTGCGTCCGGTATCCGCCGTTAGTTCACAGGGAACTAGACAATTTATTGAGGCAGTGTGCCCCCGTTACCAAATACCATCTAGGTTCCACTTCTCTAGGCAGGCGATACCGAGAATGTAGACGGACGTCAGAAAAAGACTCACCAGTGTCCTAAAAAATGCAGTTGTACCCAATGTCCACTTAACCACGGACATGTGGACAAGTGGAGCAGGGCAGGGTCAGGACTATATGACTGTGACAGCCCACTGGGTAGATGTATGGACTCCCGCCGCAAGAACAGCAGCGGCGGCACCAGTAGCAGCATCTCGCAAACGCCAACTCTTTCCTAGGCAGGCTACGCTTTGTATCACCGCTTTCCAGAATACGCACACAGCTAAAAACCTCTTACGGCAACTGAGGAAGATCATCGCAGAATGGCTTACCCCAATTGGACTCTCCTGTGGATTTGTGGCATCGGACAACGCCAGCAATATTGTGTGTGCATTAAATATGGGCAAATTCCAGCACGTCCCATGTTTTGCACATACCTTGAATTTGGTGGTGTAGAATTTTTTAAAAAACGACAGGGGCGTGCAAGAGATGCTGTCGGTGGCCAGAAGAATTGCGGGACACTTTCGGCGTACAGGCACCACGTACAGAAGACTGGAGCACCACCAAAAACTACTGAACCTGCCCTGCCATCATCTGAAGCAAGAAGTGGTAACGAGGTGGAATTCAACCCTCTATATGCTTCAGAGGTTGGAGGAGCAGCAAAAGGCCATTCAAGCCTATACAATTGAGCACGATATAGGAGGTGGAATGCACCTGTCTCAAGTGCAGTGGAGAATGATTTCAACGTTGTGCAAGGTTCTGATGCCCTTTGAACTTGCCACACGTGAAGTCAGTTCAGACACTGCCAGCCTGAGTCAGGTCATTCCCCTCATCAGGCTTTTGCAGAAGAAGCTGGAGACATTGAAGGAGGAGCTAACACGGAGCGATTCCGCTAGGCATGTGGGACTTGTGGATGGAGCCCTTAATTCGCTTAACAAGGATTCACGGGTGGTCAATCTGTTGAAATCAGAGCACTACATTTTGGCCACCGTGCTCGATCCTAGATTTAAAACCTACCTTGGATCTCTCTTTCCGGCAGACACAAGTCTGCTGGGGTTGAAAGACCTGCTGGTGAGAAAATTGTCAAGTCAAGCGGAACGCGACCTGTCAACATCTCCTCCTTCACATTCTCCCGCAACTGGGGGTGTGAGGAAAAGGCTCAGAATTCCGAGCCCACCCGCTGGCGGTGATGCAGGGCAGTCTGGAGCGACTGCTGATGCTGACATCTGGTCCGGACTGAAGGACCTGACAACGATTACGGACATGTCGTCTACTGTCACTGCATATGATTCTCTCAACATTGAAAGAATGGTGGAGGATTATATGAGTGACCGCATCCAAGTAGGCACGTCACACAGTCCGTACTTATACTGGTAGGAAAAAGAGGCAATTTGGAGGCCCTTGCACAAACTGGCTTTATTCTACCTAAGTTGCCCTCCCACAAGTGTGTACTCCGAAAGAGTGTTTAGTGCCGCCGCTCACCTTGTCAGCAATCGGCGTACGAGGTTACATCCAGAAAATGTGGAGAAGATGATGTTCATTAAAATGAATTATAATCAATTCCTCCGCGGAGACATTGACCAGCAGCAATTGCCTCCACAAAGTACACAGGGAGCTGAGATGGTGGATTCCAGTGGGGACGAATTGATAATCTGTGAGGAGGGGGATGTACACGGTGATATATCGGAGGATGATGATGAGGTGGACATCTTGCCTCTGTAGAGCCAGTTTGTGCAAGGAGAGATTAATTGCTTCTTTTTTGGGGGGGGTCCAAACCAACCCGTCATATCAGTCACAGTCGTGTGGCAGACCCTGTCACTGAAATGATGGGTTGGTTAAAGTGTGCATGTCCTGTTTTGTTTATACAACATAAGGGTGGGTGGGAGGGCCCAAGGACAATTCCATCTTGCACCTCTTTTTTCTTTTCTTTTTCTTTGCGTCATGTGCTGTTTGGGGAGGGTTTTTTGGAAGGGCCATCCTGCGTGACACTGCAGTGCCACTCCTAGATGGGCCCGGTGTTTGTGTCGGCCACTAGGGTCGCTTATCTTACTCACACAGTCAGCTACCTCATTGCGCCTCTTTTTTTCTTTGCGTCATGTGCTGTTTGGGGAGGGTTTTTTGGAAGGGCCATCCTGCGTGACACTGCAGTGCCACTCCTAGATGGGCCCGGTGTTTGTGTCGGCCACTAGGGTCGCTTATCTTACTCACACAGTCAGCTACCTCATTGCGCCTCTTTTTTTCTTTGCGTCATGTGCTGTTTGGGGAGGGTTTTTTGGAAGGGCCATCCTGCGTGACACTGCAGTGCCACTCCTAGATGGGCCCGGTGTTTGTGTCGGCCACTAGGGTCGCTTATCTTACTCACACAGTCAGCTACCTCATTGCGCCTCTTTTTTTCTTTGCGTCATGTGCTGTTTGGGGAGGGTTTTTTGGAAGGGCCATCCTGCGTGACACTGCAGTGCCACTCCTAGATGGGCCCGGTGTTTGTGTCGACCACTAGGGTCGCTTATCTTACTCACACAGTCAGCTACCTCATTGCGCCTCTTTTTTTCTTTGCGTCATGTGCTGTTTGGGGAGTGTTTTTTGGAAGGGCCATCCTGCGTGACACTGCAGTGCCACTCCTAGATGGGCCCGGTGTTTGTGTCGGCCACTAGGGTCGCTTATCTTACTCACACAGCTACCTCATTGCGCCTCTTTTTTTCTTTGCGTCATGTGCTGTTTGGGGAGTGTTTTTTGGAAGGGCCATCCTGCGTGACACTGCAGTGCCACTCCTAGATGGGCCCGGTGTTTGTGTCGGCCACTAGGGTCGCTTAGCTTAGTCATCCAGCGACCTCGGTGCAAATTTTAGGACTAAAAATAATATTGTGAGGTGTGAGGTATTCAGAATAGACTGAAAATGAGTGGAAATTATGGTTTTTGAGGTTAATAATACTTTGGGATCAAAATGACCCCCAAATTCTATGATTTAAGCTGTTTTTTAGTGTTTTTTGAAAAAAACACCCGAATCCAAAACACACCCGAATCCGACAAAAAAAAATTCGGTGAGGCTTTGCCAAAACGCGGTCGAACCCAAAACACGGCCGCGGAACCGAACCCAAAACCAAAACACAAAACCCGAAAAATTTCCGGCGCTCATCTCCACTTTTGACCCTGTCGACCTAATGTCCATCTAACATATGGTGTCTATCTATTGACTGTCTAACTAGACACTATCTATCTTTCATACCGGAACCGTCCCTCCTACCAGACTCAGTTTAGAAAATGTGCCCGGAGGAGCTTTTCTAGTTTTATTATTTTTATTAAAGTTTAGGCACAGGGAGGCTGCTGGCAACAGCCTCCCTGCTTAAAGGGACTTAGGGGGGGAGTAGCGTCCGCCCTGAGGGGTCCGAGCCACTATCTCCGCTGACAGGACACTGAGCTCCTGAGGGTGCTGATCGTTAGCCGCCCTAGGCGACCGCTCACTCCCGCCGCATGCTGCCACCCCCTAACAGAGCCAGAAGACAGAAGGTGGTGAGATATGGTGGCACAAGGGTAGGAGCGCAGCTCTGCACGGCTGCGCTCCGTGGAAGTCTCAGCGGAACACAGTGTTGGCGCTATGAGGGGCGTCCTGAGCCAGCGTCTAAATACCCTAAACTGGTCACAGATGCTAACCGGAGACTGAATCCCCAGGCTAGCGACAGAATCCTCAGTACACAGATGCTAACCGGGGACTGAATCCCCCAGCTAGCGACGGAATCCTCAGGCCAGTATAAAGAATTTGTGCTTGAAGATGCGCCATCTTCAGGGGCGGAGCTTCTCCTCAGAGCGGACCCAGCAGCGTTCAGCGTCATTTTCCTGCCTGCAGTTCCTGTACACAGACGCTGACAGGGGAAACGGTCCCTCCACGCAACTCCAGCTATCCTGTGCGGTACCAGGGGGTTGTAGAAGGGAAGGGGGGGCTGTGCAAATACTGTGTAGTCTATTAAGGTACATAGTAAGCACCAGGTAGTTGTATTATATCTACCTCAGAAAGCGCTGTGTGTGAGTTGGCTCCAATCTTTTTGTCTCCCTGTGGCAGACTTGGGGGGAAACTGTGTCTACAATTCCCTGTGTGTGTGTGTGGGTGTTTATTATCTCCCATAGCCATGTCTAGGGACTCTGGGGCAGATTTATTAAGCTCGGTGAAGTGATAAAGTGGAAAGTGATAAAGTACCATCCAATCAGATCCTTACTGCCATGTCACAGGCTGGGTTTGAAAAATGACAGTTAGGAGCTGACTGGCTGCTACTTTATCACCTTCCACTTTATCATTTCACAGAGCTTCATAAATCTGCCCCTCTGTGTCATATGCTGCAGAGGATGTTTTTTCTCAGGAAGAATCCATTCCATGTACACAGGAATGTACTGTTTTGTTTCAGATCCGTATGATTGAGCCTGAGTGGTTGACCTCCATTAAAGGAATGATCTCTCAGATTTCGACTAGGGTAGTTAATACTGAGACTGAAACTCAGGTGTTGAAGAAGTCTATGGCATTTTGGTTAGGCTCTGTTCCTAATCCGGCTAGACCCCCTAGCATGTTCCCACAGAAACGTGCACTTGCGCAGATTATGCAAGATGACACGGATACCGACTCTGATACAGCAGACGGCGATGGGGACGTGCTAAGGGGGACAGCATCCCTTGCAAAGGGGGTGCAGCTCATGATTGAGGCCATTAGAGATGTATTAAACATTATTGACATGCCACCTGAGCAGGTTGATGAGGCTTACTTTACTGACAATAAGACAGCCTCGCTAACCTTCCCTGCATCTAAAGAATTAAACGCTATATTTGAAAAATCCTGGGAAAACTCCAGAGAAAAAATTCCAGATCCCCAAAAGGGTTCTGGTTGCCTTTCCCTTCCCTGAGGAGGATCGAAAAAAGTGGGAAAACCCACACATAGTTGACGCTTCTGTCTCCAGATTGTCTAAAAAGGTGGTTTTACCTGTCCCTGGATCTATGGCGTTAAAAGAACCGGCTGATCGGAAGAATGACACTACACTCAAATCCATATACACTGCTTCGGGAGTGATGTTAAGGCCCACCATTGCCTGTGCATGGATTTCTAGAGCCATAGTAAAGTGGTCAGGCACATTACTAGAGGCTTTAGATACAATGGATAGAAGTGACATTTAATTGTTTTTACGTAACATACAGGCAGCGCCGTAGCTACCTATGTGCCAGGTGTGCCTGGCACACAGAGCAGTTACACTGAGGGTGCACGGCGAGCGGCATGTAATGAGTCAAATTGACTCATTACATGCCGCCTCTGCTGGGTGCCGTGCGCCGCGCTGGAGGGAGAGCAGCGCCGGAGGCAGAGAAGGAGGGAGGGGGACTTGAGCCGCAGCAGCGCTATGTCATTGGTAGCGGCGCCGCTGCAGCACTCCCCTCTCCTGCATTGGCTGCCCGGCGCTGCTGTGAATGTTGGGATGCGGTTCCCTCATCCCAGCATTCTCAGCAGCGGCCAGCCAATACGGAAGGAGAGGGGAGTGCTGCAGCGGCGCCGCTACCAATGACATAGCGCTGCTGCGGCTCAAGTCCCCCTCGATCCTCCTCCTTCTCCACTGTGGCTGCCCGGGATCTCTGCCAGCACGAGGAGCCTGAGAGATGGTAAGTATATAGCTCTCTCTCTCTTTCTGTCTCTCTTTCTCTCTCTCTCTCTCCCCTTCTGTCTCTCTCTTTTACTCTCTCTCTCTCTCTCTGGTGTCTGTCTGCCGCAATGTGTAAAAAGGGGGACTGGCTGACGCAATGTGTAAAAAGGGGGACTGTCTGCCGCAATGTGTAAAAAGGGGGACTGGCTGCCGCAATGTGTAAAAAGGGGGACTGGCTGCCGTAATGTGTAAAAAGGGGGACGCTGTCTGCCATAATGTGTACAAAAAGGGGACGCTGTCTGCCGTAATGTGTAATAAGGGGGACGCTGTCTGCCGTAATGTGTAATAAGGGGGACGCTGTCTGCCGTAATGTGTAATAAGGGGGACTCTGTCTGCCGTAATGTGTACTAAGGGGGACGTTGTCTGCCATAATGTGTAATAAGGGGGACACTGTCTGCCGTAATGTGTAAAAAGGGGGACGCTGTCTGCCGTAATGTGTAAAAAGGGGGACGCTGTCTGCCGTAATGTGTAATAAGGGGGACGCTGTCTGCCGTAATGTGTAATAAGGGGGACGTTGTCAGCCGTAATGTGTAAAAAAGGGGATGCCGTCTGCCGTAATGTGTAATAAGGGGGACTGTCTTCCGTAATGTGTAAAAAGGGGGACGCTGTCTGTCGTAATGTGTAATAAGGGGGACGTTGTCTGCCGTAATGTGTAAAAAAGGGGATGCCGTCTTCCGTAATGTGTAATAAGGGGGACTCTGTCTGCCGTAATGTGTAATAAGGGGGACTGTCTGCCGTAATGTGTATAAAGGGGGACGCTGTCTGCCGTAATGTGTAAAAAGGGGACGCTGTCTGCCGTAATGTGTAAAAAGGGGGACGCTGTCTGCCGTAATGTGTAAAAAGGGGACGCTGTCTGCCGTAATGTGTAATAAGGGGGACTGTCTACCATAATGTGTAAAAAGGCATGCCTTCTGCCGTAATTTGTAAAAAGGGGCTATACCCGGTGTAGTGACTCTACTGTGCAGCGTAATTTGAATAATGGAGACTACTATGCACCGTAGTATGAATTGGCATTATTTTGTGGCCACGCCCCTTCCCCATGAAGCCACGCCCCTATATATTTTTTGCGCGCCTGTGGCACGCACTACTCCTGTCTTGCGTGGGGGGGCGCCAATGCCATTTCTTGCACACAGCGCCAAAATACCTAGTTACGGCACTGCATACAGGATTCTGCAAGGTTCATGGTGGAATCCATGAAGGACCTGGGTACGCTGACTGCACTGATATCTGCCAGGTCAGTCTCGGCTCGTAGGGGAGTCTGGCTACGCCAATGGTCTGCAGACACGGAATCCAGGAGAAGTGTGGAGACCCTACCCTACACAGGTCAGGCTCTATTTGGAGAAGCATTGGATGCATGGATTTCCACGGCAACCGCGGGTAAGTCACCTTTCCTTCCCTCTGCTACACCTTCTATGAGAAAACCTTTTCCCCCAACTGCATCGCAGTCCTTTCGGACCGCTAGAACAAAAAGGTCCAAGCCTCATTCCACCTTCTTTAGGGGTGGTCGTGGAAAATCCAAGAAGCCTACACCCGCAGGCTCCTAGGACCAGAAACCTGCTTCTGGTTCCTCAAAGTCCTCAGCATGACGGTGGACCGCACAGCCTGCAGGACGGGCTGGTGGGTGCGAGGCTCAGACGTTTCAGCAACGTCTGGGTGTCGTCCGGCCTGGATCCCTGGGCAGTGCCGTAACTAGGTATTTTGGCGCTGTGTGCAAGAAATGGCATTGGCGCCCCCCCTACGCAAGACAGGAGCAGTGCGCAAAAAATATATAGGTGCGTGGCTTCATGGGGAAGGGGCGTGGCCACAAAATAATGCCAATTCATACTACGGTGCATGGTAGTCTCCATTATTCAAATTACGCTGCACAGTAGAGTCACTACACTGGGTAGAGCCCCTTTTTACAAATTACGTCAGAAGGCGTGCCTTTTTACACATTACGGCAGACAGCGTCCCCTTTTTACACATTACGGCAGACAGCGTCCCCCTTTTTACACATTACGGCAGACAGTCCCCTTTATTACACATTACAGCAGACAGAGTCCCCCTTATTACACATTATGGCAGACGGCATCCCCTTTTTTACACATTAGGGCAGACAACGTCCCCCTTAATACACATTACGACAGACAGCGTCCCCCTTTTTACACATTACGGCAGACTGCATCCCCTTTTTTACACATTACGGCAGACAACGTCCCCCTTATTACACATTACAGCAGACAGCGTCCCCCTTTTTACACATTACGGCAGACAGCGTCCCCCTTTTTACACATTACGGCAGACAACGTCCCCTTTATTACACAAATTAGTATGGCGCCCAAGATGGCTGCCTCACCTTTTGTATGCTCCTGATCATCTCCATAAAACAGCTTAAATTCACCACAAATGACCTACGAATCATCATAAATAATCCAAGGATTTACCTTGAACTTGTACTACTCTACGCGGACATTTCATCAAAACCAACGGATTGCATTCCTGCGCTGAGATACACACTGGATTGAATCCTGGACTGAATCCTCTGCATATCTCCACTGAGAAATCCTTCAGTTTAGCAGCTGCTGTACTCTGCATTGGACATTACCCAGATAAGGTACTGTGGATTACAACCTATTTTTGGCTACATCCAGCCCCTCACTTAGACATCATCCACCTCTGTTCTCTGAGCAACAAATAACTGACTTATTGCATTAATCTACTAATATCAGTATATTCAGGCTCTGAATTGCTGAAGGCTCACTGTTTAAAATCAGGATCCATTTCCAGGACACGTTATCACTACCCCCACAAAAAAATCTACTTCAAAGGCCTCTCACACTGAGACTTTTCACACCTACACAGTAGGAATTGGCTTCTAACACCTTTCCAAAAGGCTGCCTATCCTAGGATAATTGACTAAATCAGCAGTTATTTTATTTATTACTTGCTTCAAATATACACAATAGGTTAGAGCAATAACTTTGTTCATAATCCCATTATAATTTTGGATCACATACCGAATTGGGGAAAAACAAAACACAAAAAGGAAAAAAGAAAAAAAATACAAGAACAAAAAACAAAACAAAACACTGCTTTCTCTCCCTCTCTCATCATCATATGCAGCTCAAATTTATAGTAATCTGTCATTGATGACCAAATGTATACGTATTGCTCCAGCTGCATTCTTTCACTCCGCCCACCACGTTCTGCAGTTCCTATTACACCATCACAGGCTTCTATTCTCCAATCCCTTGGCATTTTAAAAAGAAAACACAGGCGCATTCGTGGGAAGCGAGCAGGCCGGAAATGTATTTCCCCCGGTAACCATCTAAGTCCTTTGCCCACCTGCTCACCCCCATACTCAAAGAACAATCAAATAGAAGTGATACCCAAAAGACGGCCCTGTGTTTGGAAGGACAGAACTGTCAACTCTCACTTTGTGACCCCAATACGCAGAGCTCCTGCACTTAACATAAAGAAAACTGAAGGCCCTCTGGGGCAGTCCTTTGTAATGCCAGATCTATAAGAAACAAGACTGCAACAATTGCTGACCTTATTGAATCTGCAGATCTAGCCTGTATTACAGAGACCTGGCTAGATGAAAATGCAGCACCTATAATGGAGGCTGCAGTACCAACAAACTACTCTGTCATCCACAACCCAAGACTGGAGCGCAGGGGTGGCGGGGTGGCTATCTGCTTCAAAAAAGAACTTAAACTTAGGGTCCACCCTATTGAAACTACTCGCTCATTTGAGTGCATTGCTGCCCGGAGTTCGACAGGATTAGGTTTCAGAGTACTTCTCATTTACCGGCCACCTGGAGATGGAAAGATGTTTCTAGAAGAAATTGCAGACACTGTTGCTGGCCTGGTTCTGGAACATCAAAGATGGCTCATCCTCGGGGATTTCAATGCATGGGTGGATAATGAGCTCTCACGCCTTGGCCAAGACCTCCTGTGCACAATGAATGGTCTGGGCTTCACACAGGTCATTCCCTCTGCCACACATAAAAGTGGTCACACTCTCGACCTTGTCTTTCAGATTGGATTAGAAGTCACTGACCTAAAAATAAACCCAGTCATCTGGTCAGACCACTACTCCCTCTGGTTCTCAGTTGCAACCCCTCAAATAAGATCTCTGCCCGTGGAGTTGACCAGGTATCGTCCAAGGAGGGGTATGACTCCCCAGGCTCTTGCAGCAAATCTGGATCTCTCTGCTATACTGGGTGCCTGTGAAGATCCCTGTTCCCTAGTCCGTTATTATAATAGGGATGTTATGGCTGCAATTGATATTATCGCCCCTGTGCGTTTAAGACCTCGTAAACCACAACGTCAAGCTCCATGGTTCGACAACAGTGTTAGTGAGCTCAAGAAAAGGGGGCGTAGACTGGAAAGACGATGGAGGAAGACTAACCTAGTGGATGACAAAATAAAACTAATAAAGCATAACGAAGAATATCAATCGACAATCACTCGTAAGAAAGCACAGTTCCTGTCAAATGAGATCACAGCAGCAAACAATAGGCCAGCTCAACTTTTCCGCACAGTGGAGATGCTTTGCAAGCCAGCATGCCTGCAGACTGATGAGACCCTCTCCCAGGCAAGATGCAACGAGTTTGCAAACTTCTTTGCAGATAAAATATCCACCATCCGGGCTGGAATCTCCACAGTGCCATCAAAGGAGTGCCAAACTACAAAGCCTGCCAATATAAGCTACCTGCCTTCATGGACCAGCTTTGATCCAGTGGATGTAAAGGACACTGCTGAAATTGCTCGGATTTTGCGTCCCACCACCTGTGATCTGGACCCAGCCTCAACCAAGCTTCTAATAGGTTGTATGGCTATAATTGGTCCTGTCTTTACAAAAATTGTTCAATGCTCTTTGCAGACAGGCATTTTTCCTGAACCCCTAAAGGAAGCAATTGTTAGACCGCTTCTTAAAAAACCTAATTTAGATCCCGACTGCATGACCAACTACAGACTGGTATCAAACCTTCCTTTCCTAGGAAAGGTTATTGAGAAAGTCGTTGCAAATCAACTGGAAACCCGCCTGACAACCCATGATATTTATGATCCATTTCAATCAGGATTCAGGAGAAGACATAGCACTGAAACAGCCCTGGTGTGTGTGTTAAATGATCTTCTGATGGCAAAAGACAGAGGTGACTGTTCAATATTAATCCTTCTGGATCTCTCGGCAGCATTTGATACCGTGGACCATGGGCTTCTGATTGAGTGACTGATACATTTCTGTGGTCTGGATGGCACAGTCCTAAGCTGGTTCAAATCATTTCTCACAGGCAGGTCACAGAGAGTATCATCTGGATTATACTCATCACCACCAGTGCCATTGCCATGTGGTGTCCCACAAGGTTCTATACTATCCCCCATGCTTTTTGCAGTATACATGCTCCCATTGGGCGAAATAATCAGGCGCCATGGCCTGGTCTACCACTGCTATGCAGATGATACACAACTATACTTGTCCTTTTTTTCCGGGCACTGATAACCCAATAGCAACCCTAAATGGCTGTCTAGCTGAACTACAGGAGTGGATGAGCGCCAGTTGGCTGCGACTGAACCCGGATAAAACAGAGGTCCTTATGATACGACCGCAACATCAAAGGACAAGACTGCAGCACAGCCAACCAACTGGACTTACACTCGGGGATTCAGAATTACAGACCAGTGATCGTGTGTGGAATCTTGGCGTTGTCCTGGATGGTGGCTTGACACTTAAACATCAGATATCAGCCACAATCAAATCCTCATTCTTTCACCTGAGGAACATAGCCAGAATCAAGCACTTAATTCCCTCAGATGATATGCCAAAAGTCATACATGCATTTGTATCATCTCGTTTAGACTACTGTAATGCCCTCTACCTTGGTCTACCAGCAAAAGAATTGCAGCGCTTACAGCTGGTGCAAAACACAGCTGCCAGGCTATTAACCAACCAGCCCCGTTCTAGCCACATAACACCCATCCTCTACTCCCTTCACTGGCTGCCTGTACGATGGCAAATCATCTTCAAGATTGGCTTACTGAGTTTCAAAGCATTACATGACCAAGGCCCAAGGTACCTGAAACAGCTTCTGACCCCATACTGCCCCACTCGATTACTGCGATCTGTAGATGAAGGACTTTTAGCAGTACCTAGAATCTACCGTAATTCATCTGGTGGTAGAGCTTTTAGTCATGCGGCTCCAACTCTATGGAACTCACTTCCCCGCACAGTGCGAGAGGCCCCAACTATAGAATCCTTCAAAAGTAGACTCAAGACTTTTCTGTTTACTCAAGCATTTCCATAATGTCCCTTTTAGTATCTTCATGCTTCTGTATTTTATGAAAATGTACTTCATTATTTTCTGTACTATATTATGCTATGTATCTGTTAAGCGCCTTGAGTCCTATTGGAGAAAGAGCGCTATATAAATAACATTATTATTATTATTATTATTATTACGGCAGACAGAGTCCCCCTTATTACACATTACGGCAGACGGCATCCCCTTTTTTAAACATTACTGCAGACAACGTCCCTCTTATTACACATTACGGCAGACAGCGTCCCCCTTATTACACATTACGGCAGACAACGTCCCCCTTATTACACATTACGGCAGACAGAGTCCCCCTTATTACACATTACGGCAGACAGCGTCCCCTTTTTGTACACATTATGGCAGACAGCGTCCCCCTTTTTACAAATTACGGCAGCCAGTCCCCTTTTTACACATTGCGGCAGCCAGTCCCCCTTTTTACACATTGCGGCAGACTGACACCAGAGAGAGAGAGAGAGAGAGAGAGAAAGAGAGAGAGACAGAAGAGGAGAGAGAAAGAGAGAGAGAGAAAGAGAGAGAGAGCTATATACTTACCATCTCTCAGGCTCCTCGTGCTGGCAGAGATCCCGGGCAGCCACAGTGGAGAAGGAGGAGGAGGGAGGGGGACTTGAGCCGCAGCAGCGCTATGTCATTGGCAGCGCCGCCGCTGCAGCACTCCCCTCTCCTTCCGTATTGGCTGGCCGCTGCTGAGAATGCTGGGATGAGGGAACCGCATCCCAGCATTCACAGCAGCACCGGGCAGCCAATACAGAAGGAGAGGGGAGTGCTGCAGCGGCGCCGCTACCAATGACATCGCGTTGCTGCGGCTCAAGTCCCCCTCCCTCCTCCTCCTTCTCTGCCTCCGGCGCTGCTCTCCCTCCAGCGCGGCGCACGGCACCCAGCAGAGGCGGCATGTAATGAGTCAATTTGACTCATTACATGCCGCTCGCCGTGCGCCCTCAGTGTAACTGCACTGTGTGCCAGGCACACCTGGCACATAGGTAGTTACGGCGCTGTCCCTGGGTACAGGATATTGTGTCCCAGGGGTACTGACTGAAGTTTCAAGAACTCCCACCTCACCAATTCTTCAAATCAGACTTGCCAGCATTTGCTGACAGACAGGGCGATCCTACAGGACGCCATCCGAAAATTGGAAATGTCACAGGTCATTGTCCCAGTTCCACTGCATATGCAAAACAAGGGTTACTATTCAAACATTTTAGTTGTACCGAAACCAAATGGTTTGGTCAGACCTATTTTGAACTTGAAGTCGCTAAACCCTTACCTGAGGGAATTGAAATTCAAAATGGAGTCTCTGAGAGCGGTGATCTCAGGTCTGGAGGAGGGAGAGTTTCTGGTATCCCTAGATATCAAGGATGCGTACCTCCACATTCTGATTTGGCTGCCGCACCAGGCTTATCTCAGATTTGCACTGTTAGACAGTCACTATCAGTTTCGGGCACTGCCGTTCGGCCTCTCCACAGCACCAAGGGTGTTCACCAAGGTGATGGTAGAGATGATGGTTCTCCTCCGCAGATAGGGGGTGAACATAATCCCATATCTTAACGATCTACTGATAAAGGCGTCATCCAGGGAGACGTTGTTGCAGTCCATTGCTCTCATGACTCATCTGCTCAAGAAACATGGTTGGATCCTGAACATTACAAAGTCACATTTGGAACTGACAAGGAGATTGTCTTTTCTGGGGATGATCCTCGACACGGAAGTGCAGAGGGTTTTTCTGCCGGAGGAGAAAGCGTTGGTGATTCAAGCAATGGTCCGCGATGTCCTGAAGCCAGCCCGGGTATCGGTTCATCAGTGCATTCGTCTTCTGGGGAAGATGGTTGCCTCCTACGAGGCTCTACAGTATGGAAGGTTTCATGCTTGGTCCTTCCAGCTGGATCTCCTGGACAAGTGGTCGGGATCTCACTTACACATGCACCTGAGGATACGTCTATCGCCGAAAGCAAGAATTTCACTCCTCTGGTGGCTGCAAATGTTTCACCTTCTGGAGGGCCGCAGGTTCGGGATTCAGGACTGGATCCTTCTAACCATGGATGCAAGCCTCCGGGGCTGGGGCGCAGTCACTCAGGGAGAAGCCTTCCAAGGAAGATGGTCAAATCTGGAATCAAGTCTTCCGATAAACATTCTGGAACTAAGAGCCATCTGCAACGGCCTTCTCAAAGCGGCTCATCTTCTGCGAGATCGAGCCATTCAAGTGCAGTCGGACAATGTAACAACGGTAGCCTACATAAACCGACAGGGCGGAATGAAGAGCAGAGCTGCAATGTCAGAGGTAACAAGAATCACCCTCTGGGCAGAAAAACATGCGTTGGCGCTGTCAGCAATCTTCATTCCGGGAGTAGACAACTGGGAAGCGGACTTCCTCAGCAGACACAATCTCCATCCCGGAGAGTGGGGCCTCCATCCGGAGGTGCTCACGGAGGTGACAAATCTTTGGGGTGTACCTCAAATAGACATGATGGCCTCCCGGCTCAACAAGAAGCTTCAGAGGTACTGTTCCAGGTCGAGAGACCCACAAGCAGTGGCGGTGGACGTCCTGGTGACTCCATGGGTGTTCCAGTCGGTGTACGTGTTTCCTCCACTCCCACTCATTCCAAAGATTCTAAAACTCATAAAGAGAACAAAAGTTCAGGCGATCCTCATTGCTCCGGACTGGCCAAGAAGGGCTTGGTACGCAGATCTTCTGGATCTACTGCTGGAAGATCCAAGGCCTCTCCCTCTTCAGGAGGACCTGATACAACAGGGGCCGTTCGCTTATCAAGACTTACCGCGGCTACGTTTGACGGCATGGAAGTTGCACGCCAGATAGTAGCTCGGAAGGGCATTCCGAACAAGGTTATCCCTACTCTGATACAGGCTAGGAAAGGAGTAACGTCTAACCATTACCATCGCATCTGGAAGAAATATATAGCTTGGTGTGAATCGAAGAAGTTTCCTACGGTGGAGTTTCAACTGGGATGGTTTCTCCTCTTCCTGCAAGCAGGTGTGGATATGGGTCTGAGGTTGGGATCCGTAAAGGTCCAGATTTCGGCCTGATCCATTTTTCTTCCAGAAACCGCTGGCTTCCCTTCCTGAGGTTTAGACTTTTTTGAAAAGGGTTCTGCACATCCAGCCTCCCTTTGTGCCACCTACGGCACCCTGGGATCTTAACGTGGTGTTACAGTTCCTCCAATCGGATTGGTTCGAGCCTCTACCAGAGGTTGAGGTCAAGTTTCTCACGTGGAAGGCTGTCACTCTGTTGGCCTTAGCTTCTGCTAGACGTGTGTCGGAGTGGGGGCTTTGTCTTGTAAGAGCCCCTACTTGATCTTCCATGAAGATAGAGCTGAGCTCCGGACACGTCAGCAGTTTCTTCCTAAGGTCGTGTTGGCTTTTCATATTAATCAACTTATTGTGGTGCCAATGGCTACTGACTCCTCAATTACTTCGAAGTCCTTGGATGTGGTAAGGGCTTTGAAAATCTATGTGAAGAGGACTGCTCGTCACAGAAAATCAGACTTTCTGTTTGTCCTGTATGATCCAAAGAAAATTGGGTGTCCTGCTTCTAAGCAGACGATCTCTCGCTGGATCAGGTTCACTATCCAGCATGCATATTCTACGGCAGGATTGCCGTGTCCAAAATCTGTGAAGGCCCACTTTACTCGTAAGGTGGGCTCTTCCTGGGCGGCTGCCCGGGGTGTCTCGGCTTTACAGCTTTGCCGAGCGGCTACTTGGTCGGGGTCGAACACGTTTGCTAAGTTCTACAAGTTCGATACTTTGGCCTCTGAGAACCTGAAGTTTGGTCAATCAGTTCTGCAGGAGCCTCCGCGCTCTCCCTCCCATTCTGGGAGCTTTGGTACATCCCCATGGTACTAATGTAGACCCCAGCATCCTCTAGGATGTAAGAGAAAATAGGATTTTGGTTACCTACCGGTAAATCCTTTTATCGTAGTCCATAGAGGATGCAGTAGTTACTCGATTCAGTACGACTTTGTTCTTAGTTCAGTACTGCATTACTTGGTTAAGTAATGTTTTTCAGCTATTGCTGAGTTTCAAGCTAGTTAGCTTGGTTTGCCTTGTTTCTGTGAGCTGGTATGAATCTCGCCACTATCTGTGTATTTCCTTCTCTTGAAGTATGTCCGTCTCCTCGGGCACAGTTTCTAGACTGAGTCTGGTAGGAGGGGCATAGAGGGAGGAGCCAGCCCACACTATTAAACTCTTAAAGTGCCAATGGCTCCTGGTGGACCCGTCTATACCCCTGGCACTAATGTGGACCCCAGCATCCTCTACGGACTACGAGAAAAGGATTTACTCGTAGGTAACCAAAATCCTATTTTTGTATGCAATTATCGGGCCACCTGTCATTTGATTTAGCAAGAGAGAGTACACACCTTCAGTCACATTGTGTTGGATGAAAATGGACAACTCGAAAAGGTCACATCTTAGGCCTGATTTAGATGCGACGCAACTGTCATCGGAGCTGCAGTCTCGCACTGATCGCAACTGCTAAAATATACATATGTCTACAAAGCTTACCCGAGTCCTTCAGGAAGGCTTATAAGGAATCACCTATACACAAAATGGAAAGCTGCTCAATCAGATTGTAATGTCACTCAGGTGCTAAAAGGGGAGGGGTAATTCTGGGTAGGAAAAAAAAAAAAACTGTTCCCTAATGCACACCAAGTGAATAATATTACTACATAATAATAGTCAGATCTATACGGAATCACCTATGCAAGTGTGACAGCAGCTGTACAGTTAACTATCAGACAACCAAAGTGTTAGACACCGAGGGGTGCATTCGGATCCCCCTTGGTGCAGACCAATGCTGACTGTACATCTGGCTGTGGTAGGAAAGCATTTCAACCACAGATTGCCATTTTATACACTGATGTTTTTTCTCCTGTTATGGAGTGTATATACAATTGCTCTTTACTCCGTTTTAAGGACTAATTATTTATAGTATTTGGCCATTTTTTGTTTAGGTCATATTTTCACCATAGATTATTTGTTAATTTATTATTATTTTTCAAAAAACATTATCCCATACCATCGGTTTTTATCTTTCTCTTTCTCGATATGTATCTGCTTATTCTGAGAACTTGAGAGAAAATCACACAGGAGAAAGTTATTACTGTGTTTTGCTATACTTATTTCACTAAGTGGCGCCTTTGGTGTATACTCACTTTCATTACTATTGCATTCCATTTTGGGGGTTAAGTTTACCCATGTGTATTCACCCAGGCTGCCTCTCTGGTTGCCTAGCATCGTGTATTATCTCATTTATCTTAGAGTCTACAGTCTGCCAATGTGCTCATGGCGATGGATGAGGATGAGCAGGACTATATTTGGGTATGCCAAAAAGAACTATCTTGGCTGGATCCTACCATTCATATAAAAGCATAGTGGCTCATAAATGATGTTCTTTACTAGGTTAGCATAGGGGAATAAGCAGGCACACCAGGCTGATAGACAACTCCATATGCCCCGACATCAGGACTTCCATCCAATCTGTCCTGCCCCAATGCCCCAGCCATCCCTACACCAACCACAGAACAATCCCCACTATCCTCAATTTCAGATGTGGCCAACCTTTTCTCCTGTGTTCACATGCCCTCCACCACCAGCAGTGGAGGCCACCAGGCACTACTTCATTCCTCAATTTGCGGGAGATCTCATCATCCCCCAATATTATACACTATCAGAACCTTTAAAATTTTTGTTCGTAGTCATAGTTTATAGTTTTTATTACTCAGGTTTGGTCATACCAACGCCGGGATCCCGGCTTTTAGATAGCTGGCGGAGGGGGGCGAGCACAACGAAAACCCTTGCGGGCTCGATGTGCTGGCCATGCCGCGGGCTCAGTGGCTCGTGCGCTCTATGGCATGCTGACCGGCGGGCTATTGAGCGTTCAGGATCCCAGCGTCGGTATTGTGACCGGTGGTCACATGACCGCATCCCGTGTGCTGTACCTCAGATTAGCCAATGTCCTTCCAGTTGCCAGAAAGCACAGTGTAGTCCACAGACTCTGCTTTGCAGAAATGGGTCTCCTAAAATAGGTGCCCTCCTTTTTTATTACTGGGATGACCAGTTGGGGAAGGTCCTGGAACTTGGAAGGTAAGGTCATCCATATGAAGGAAATTCCTGAAGTTCTCTGGGTTGTTCGCACAAATCCCATGGCATATGGGATTAGGTGTCACGCCTCTGCAGCAGCCTTTAGTCCAGCAAGAACAATTCTTGAACCTCTGTGTTTTTAATAGCTTGCAGTGCTCTCACCAAAGCAACAACACAAGTGCGAACCTTGAATTTGCCCGCCCAGCTTTGACTTCAGTCCCCGTAGCAAGTATATGGTAAACAGTAGGTGAAGGGGAGGGGAAGTGCCAGTTCCATATAAACATACATGTGAAGATCTATGTAATATATGTTCTGACAGTGTATCCTGGATCGGCAGCTGCGCTATATACCACAGCCGCCATGCAGTACCCGGGACCCGGCATTACGCTTCAATCTCCGAAGCCGGCCCCAGACTTTTATCGGATAGTTTCTAAGGGCAGGCTTAGGAGAGTGAAGCCTAATGCCAAATCCCAGGTTCTGCACAGCGGCTGTGATATACAGCGCCACTTCTGATCCCGGACACACACCAGCACATATATTACATACATCTTCACATGTATGTTTATATGTGCTTAACACCCCCACCCCCTATGCACTAGGTAGTCGGCGCTGCAGCCGCTGCTGCATCTAACTCAACATGACCCCCTCTGTGTTTCTACGTAAGAACCCTCCAATAATCAAACTTGGATATATAAATATCTGGACAGGAATTATGATTGAATGCATAAAGGTTATATGATTTTATACAATAGCCTCTCACAATGCAGTGTGGTACTTCTACCTTTTAACTTTATTTTGCTGTTCTGCATAAAGCATTTACTTTAGAGATACAGCAGACATCTACTGGACCTTTAGCTGTCTTTGAACTAGATGCCTTGGCTGTCAAAATCTTCTGGGACTTAAAATTCCATATCTGGAGATCCACATATTAACTTACTCTATGGGAGGTCATTCTGAGTTAAATTTAGCACAGCTACGATCAGGCACTCAGACATGTGGGGTAATGCACAGCACAGGGATAGTTCATCCCGCATGTCAGTGCCGGCGCCCCTCCCCCCCGCAGAAGTGCAAAAGCATTGCACAGTGGCGATGCTTTTGCATTTGAGTAAATGAACCTCTTCGCTGCCCCTGGTCACAGCGGCTGCGTATGATGTCACGCAGCCACTGCGGCCCGTCCCCCGCACAGTCCGGCCACGCCTGCGTTGGCCGGACCGTGCCCCCAAAATGGCGGCCACATGCAGCCGTGCCGCCACCTCCCACTCAGCAACTGCCTCTGCCTGTCAATCAGGCAGAGGCGATTGCTAGGGAACGACGGCCTTCGGCTGTCCGGCATGCGCCAGCGCACTGTGGCACCGGCGCATGTGCGGTTCCGACTCGATCGCTGCGATAAACTGCAGCGAGCGATCGGGTCAGAATGACCCCCTATATAGCTTGCAATTTTTGCCATGAATACAAAGCATGGAGTGTTGCACTAGACCAGCAAAGGAGAAAGTGTAGCTTGTCGTTGTGATGTACAGGGTGTTTCAAAATGATGGACCCAATTTAAAACTGCTAAATCTGTACAACCACGAACCGCCCATGAATAAAGCCCCCAGTCTCAGTCGTTTGCAAGATGGCGATCCCACAACACAAGGCATTTCGTGTTCTGCAGTTCAGCAAGACTGAATCCGTATTTGTGGTGCAGCATTCATTTCGACTGCGTTTTGGCATTGATCTGTCAATATCAAAAGAGCATTCATCATTGGTTCTGAAACTTTGAGGAAACAGGCTGTGTATGTAAAGGGAAGAGCACAGGGCGACCACGCACTTCAGAGGAAAATAAGAGAAGATCCGAAGAGCGTTTTCTGTGTAGCCCACGCCAATCCACTCTTTGTGGCAGACGAAAACTTGCGATCCCTCAAATGACTTTCTGGCATGTGTTAAGGAGTTGTTTGATCATGAGGCCATACTAATTACAACTGACAAAGGAAAGCTTCTTACCACGTTTGATATTTAGTGATGAGCAAACGTTTCTTCTAAGTGGTACAGTTAACTGTCACAAGGGTGGTAATTCCAAGTTGATCGCAGCAGGAAATTTTTTAGCAGTTGGGCAAAACCATGTGCACTGCAGGTGAGGCAGATATAACATTTGCAGAAAGAGTTAGATTTGGGTGGGTTATTTTATTTCTGTGCAGGGTAAATACTGGCTGCTTTATTTTTACACTGCAAATTAGATTGCAGATTGAACACACCACACCCAAATCTAACTCTCTCTGCACATGTTATATCTGCCTCCCCTGCAGTGCACATGGTTTTGCCCAGTTGCTAACAGAATTCCTGCTGCGATCAACTTGGAATTACCCCCAATGTGCGAATGTGGGGCAGGGATTAGAGAATCCACACGAAACTGTAGAACATGAGCGTGATTCCTTGAAAGTGAACATGTTTTGAGCCGTTTCTCAAAGAAAGGTCTTTGGCCCTTTCTGTTTTGAGGGAAACACAGTTACGGGTCAAACCTCAAAATGCTCTTTCCACAACTTAATGAAGATTTTGATCACTTTATTTTTCAGCAAGACAGTGTACCTCGGCCATGGACGTGCGGTGAGCTAAATAGCTCAGAAGGCACTGACTAACCCCAGAGCCAGAATACCATGCAATATATGAGCCGAAGGGTACATCTGAGCATTATACACAGGGGCAACAGTATAAACTCCTGGAAATTTGGTGAGTTTTGATCAGAGATGGGCTGAAAAGATTAGCAGGTGAGGCACTGCCTCACCTGCCATAGACTTTTTACTCCAGAGTTTGGGCTATAAAAATTATTAGAATAAAGCAAAAAAGATATTTCAAACAAATTATTAGTATTTTTCATATACTTTATTCAGACAAAATTCTGGTTTAAACGTAAGTATGACAGGAAAGGCTCTGCCTCACCTGCCTCACCCCACCGCACGTCGCGGCGGCATTGTCACCAACAGGTTTGACGTTTTCTACATGACACACTGCCTCAATGTTGGATAGGTCACATGGGACCTCAAGACTTGGAGCTACACTCTTGGCCCCCAAGATTCCCATACATTACACCTGGCAGCTTTTTCTTATCGGGGTGCATCAAAGACGTGTTTTTGTGCCCCCATTGGTGACTAATCTGAATGACCGCAAACACAAAATCACAGCAGTGCTGACTTCAGTGGAAGAAGGCACTCTGAGATGTGTTTAGGATAAATTAACCTATACTCTCAATGTTGTCCGTACAGCAGGTGGTTAGTAAAATTTGATAACTCATTAAACCGGTTGTAACTTTTTTGTATAATTGTAACATGTCGCCATCTTGAAATATATTGCTTTGAAATTTTGACCATCTTTTGTATTTCTCTGAACTTTTCCAAAGACTATGAGTAATTCATGTAAAAAAATACCCTGACCCCGTGACTTTGCTGAAGTGCTACATTCAGGCAAACAAAAACGATACGCTGAACCTGTACCGACTGATGCACTTAAAACTGGAAATTACTCCATTTCCCTGTCAATTCATTTCAGAAAGAGGTCGAGGACACTATCCTGTGATTGTCTTGTTTCTTGCTATTTTCCTATTTTGTTGCAAGTACTGTGCTTGTTATTTCCCAGGGCCATCTCTGCACCTCTACATGCTGTATGCCTATTTGATAATGCTATTAAAGAAGTTTGTTCACACTTAACTTGAGTACAAATGAGTTGGCATGATGGCTATACTGTGAGGACATTGCGGTCTTTAGGTGGTCATTCCGAGTTGTTCGCTCGCAAGCTGCTTTTAGCAGCTTTGCACACGCTAAGCCGCCGCCTACTGGGAGTGAATCTTAGCATAGTAAAATTGCGAACGAAAGATTAGCAGAATTGCGAATAGACACTTCTTAGCAGTTTCTGAGTAGCTCCACACTTACTCGGCATCTGCGATCAGTTCAGTCAGTTTCGTTCCTGGTTTGACGTCACAAACACACCCAGCGTTCGGCCAGACACTCCCCCGTTTCTCCAGCCACTCCCGCATTTTTCCCAGAAACGGTAGCGTTTTTTCGCACACACCCATAAAACGGCCAGTTTCCGCCCAGAAACACCCACTTCCTGTCAATCACACTACGATCACCAGAACGAAGAAAAAACCTCGTAATGCCGTGAGTAAAATACCTAACTGCATAGCAAATTTACTTGGCGTAGTCGCACTGCGGACATTGCGCATGCGCATTAGCGACTAATCGCTCCGTTGCGAGAAAAATATAACGAGCAAACAACTCGGAATGACGCCCTTAGTTTGTACCTCTCACAAAACTCATTGATGGCTTCAGGATGGAATCACTAATTATGCCGTTCATTAATGTATTTATAATTGTAAAGTAAGAAATCAGTCCTTATATTTACATACCACTGACCAGTCCCACTATTAATGTAAAGGCGTGGATTTGGAATTTGAGGTGTGGATTTGAGTGAATTGAGGTGCGACGCCAATTGAAAAAAGAAACATTACATGTAAAAAGGTCATAGGACATTGGATTTCATGTGTGACGTGTGGGGGACCTGCAGCACAAAACATCATTTAACACTCACCCTGGGGTTTATTTAACAATTAAACCCCAGCAAGGGTTTCCTTCTTATCTTAGGCATCCTAATATTGTCGTAGAAGGTTTAAAGAGTTCGTACACGGCAGGCTAAGGTCTCCTTTACGGTTTTGGTGGCTCACAATTGCGCAGACGTATTAAGCCTGGAGAAGGGATAAATAAGTGATAAAGCAGTGATAAGTGCAAGGTGATAACGCTTTTTTTTTATCCCTTCTCCAGGTTAATACATCTGACCCATTGCTGGTTATAGTTAATGCCATCCTGACGCAGGACATTAAACAGCTGCCAACTCAGCCAAAAAATTGCAATATTATCGCAACATTGGCAGTACTATTTCTCATCTGTAGCAGTGAAACTTTTAATTTATTTCTGTTAGAATGGTATACAGCGTCAGTTATTCTTCAGTGCGGAAATCTTAATGGAAGTCTTCATTTTACAGCTGCTTTTGCAAGCACCGTCTGTGTGCAGATGTGAGTGGTGTCTAACAAACTAGCCACTACAACTGTTGCAACATCACCGGTAATGGTAGGTGAAACTAGTTCCACCTCTGCCACGGCCCTGCAAAGTAATTCCAGCAGAAAAGCCTGCCCCGCCACCCACGTCAATAGATGATGCGGGCGGCACCAGTGTCACTGACGAGCTGCAGCCACCTCCCCCTTCCTCAGGTCCTGCCGGCTCCAAGCATCACCTGCACCTGCGGCCCACCACTCACGCACACTGGGGTAAATTTACTAAGCTCCCGATTTTGACCGAGATGCCGTTTTTTCATCAAAGTGTCATCTCGGTAATTTACTAAGCAATAATCACGGCAGTGATGAGGGCATTCGTAATTTTTTGCAAGTCCAAGAAAAAAATTACGAATGAATACACCATCGGTCAAAACGCGGCTGTTTAAGTATGAATCTCGGTAATTTACTAAGAAGTGCAAAGCAAAAAAAAACAAACACTGCCGTGAAAAATTACAACTCGTAAAAAAGTGCTTAAAAAAAACAGACCTGCTTTTTTTTCCCGTGATTGGATAGGCATGCAGGGATCCATGAGATCCGTGCATGTATATCAGTGGGAAGGGGTGGGAAAGTTGTTATTTTATTAAAAAAAATTGCGTGGGGTCCCCCCTCCTAAGCATAACCAGCCTCGGGCTCTTTGAGCCGATCCTGGTTGCAGAAATATGGGGAAAAAATTGACAGGGGTTCCCCCATATTTAAGCAACCAGCATCGGGCTCTGCGCCTGGTCCTGGTTCCAAAAATACGGGGGACAAAAAGAGTAGGGGTCCCCCGTATTTTTAAAACCAGCACCGGGCTCCACTAGCTGGACAGATAATGCCACAGCCGGGGGTCACTTTGATATAGTGCCCTGCGGCCGTGGCATCAAAAATCCAACTAGTCACCCCTGGCCGGGGTACCCTGGGGGAGTGGGGACCCCTTCAATCAAGGGGTCCCCCCCCCCAGCCACCCAAGGGCCAGGCGTGAAGCCCGAGGCTGTCCCCCCCCATCCAATGGGCTGCGGATGGGGAGGCTGATAGCCTTTTGTGATAATGAAAAGATATTGTTTTTAGTAGCAGTACTACAAGGCTCAGCAAGCCTCCCCCGCATGCTGGTACTTGGAGAACCACAAGTACCAGCATGCGACGGAAAAACGGGCCTGCTGGTACCTGTAGTACTACTACTAAAAAAATACCCAAAAAAAGACAAGACACACACATCGTGAAAGTAAAGATTTATTACATACATGCACACAAACATACATACATACTTACCTTATGTTCACACGCAGGTCGGTCCTCTTCTCCAGTAGAATCCAAGGGGTACCTGTTGAATAAATTCTACTCACCAGATCGCGGGTCCCAGGGTCCTCGGGGCATCCATTTGTAATCCACGTACTTGCATAAAATAACAAAACGGAAAGCCGAGCCACGAACTGAAAGGGGCCCCATGTTTTCACATGGGACTCCTTACCCCGAATGCCAGAAACCCACTCTGACTTCTGTCGAAGTGGGTTTCTTCAGCCAATCAGGGAGTGCCACGTTGTAGCACCCTCCTGATCGGCTGTGTGCTCCTGTACTGACTGACAGGCGGCACACGGCAGTGTTACAATGTAGCGCCTATGCGCTCCATTGTAACCAATGGTGGGAACTTTCTGCCCTGCGGTTGACCTAAAGTGACGTCACCGCTGAGCAGAAAGTTCCCACCATTGGTTACAATGGAGCGCATAGGCGCTACATTGTAACACTGCCGTGTGCCGCCTGTCAGTCAGTACAGGAGCACACAGCCGATCAGGAGAGTGCTACAACGTGGCACTCCCTGATTGGCTGAAGAAACCCACTTAGACAGAAGTCAGAGTGGGTTTCTGGCATTCGGGGTAAGGAGTCCCATGTGAAAACATGGGGCCCCTTTCAGTTCGTGGCTCGGCTTTCCGTTTTGTTATTTTATGCAAGTACGTGGATTACAAATGGATGCCCCGAGGACCCTGGGACCCGCGATCTGGTGAGTAGAATTTATTCAACAGGTACCCCTTGGATTCTACTGGAGAAGAGGACCGACCTGCGTGTGAACATAAGGTAAGTATGTATGTATGTTTGTGTGCATGTATGTAATAAATCTTTACTTTCACGGTGTGTGTGTCTTGTCTTTTTTTGGGTATTTTTTTAGTAGTAGTACTACAGGTACCAGCGGGCCCGTTTTTCCGTCGCATGCTGGTACTTGTGGTTCTCCAAGTACCAGCATGCGGGGGAGGCTTGCTGGGCCTTGTAGTACTGCTACTAAAAACAATATCTTTTCATTATCACAAAAGGCTATCAGCCTCCCCATCCGCAGCCCATTGGATGGGGGGGGGACAGCCTCGGGCTTCACCCCTGGCCCTTGGGTGGCTGGGGGGGGGACCCCTTGATTGAAGGGGTCCCCACTCCCCCAGGGTACCCCGGCCAGGGGTGACTAGTTGGATTTTTGATGCCACGGCCGCAGGGCACTATATCAAAGTGACCCCCGGCTGTGGCATTATCTGTCCAGCTAGTGGAGCCCGGTGCTGGTTTTAAAAATACGGGGGACCCCTACTCTTTTTGTCCCCCGTATTTTTGGAACCAGGACCAGGCGCAGAGCCCGATGCTGGTTGCTTAAATATGGGGGAACCCCTGTCATTTTTTCCCCCATATTTCTGCAACCAGGATCGGCTCAAAGAGCCCGAGGCTGGTTATGCTTAGGAGGGGGGACCCCACGCAATTTTTTTTAAGGATTTTACAGTGTTTAATTTAAAAAAAAAAAATGAACCCCAGCACGGATCACACAGATCCGGCCGAGATTCATTGTAAAAAAGTCGGCAGTGTTTTGCTAATCACTGCCGTAAAAATAAAAATAAAAACACGAATGACATCGACATCGGAACAAAAGAAAAACCCGAATACGGCAGCTTAGTAAATCCGTCGTAACAAATTCAAAAAGTTGCAGTTTTACACTTTCGATGTCATTCGTGTTTGAACTTTGACCTGAAACGGGAAAATACGAATGTTAGTAAATTTACCCCACTGTGTCTGTTGGACGGCATTTGTCTCTTCCTCAGGAATTGTGTATAACTGGCACTACTGTGTGCTATAACGTGTATAAGGAGTACTGCTATGTAGCGTAATGTGAATAAGGAGCACTACTGAGTGACGTAACATAAATAAGTGGCACTACTGTGGCATAATTTGAATTGGGGGTACTATTGTGTGGCCACGCCCCTTCCTTGTGAGACCACACCACTTGGCGCGCACTGTCTCTTTATAAAGTATGGGCGGTAGGGAACAAATTTATAGTTTGCAGTGGGGTGCCGAAAACCCTATACTGGCTATGGCTCTGCCTAATGGGAGGGGGGTAGGTGGCAGAGGAAATAAGTTCCACCAACCCTCCAGGACCACTTTAAGCCCTACTTAAACCTCTAAGTGAGGATGTGTTTTTGACTTGCTAGTAGACTGTTATTTTCTCAAAACAGAGGGCACCAACACTTGTAGATTCCTTCATTTTGCAAGTTGCAACATTTTGCACAAGTTAATTTGAAATTGTGTCTTGCTGACTGTAGCTAGCGTTCCATAATAACATAGTTTTAGCATTCAGGAGAGCTGAGATTTGTGTTTGCTACTCTGCGGAAGCTTCAGCCCCCAGACCCCCTACCGAGGCTTGTCCCTGGACCACACTGGTAGACTTTGTCCTCCAATCACGCAAAACCTATTGCAGTTTCTTTTCCCTCTTATTTTAGCACCCATCCTGACATCTATGGGAACAGTGGGCCTGATTCAGGGATGGAGGCAAATGCTGTCACAGCTGCGATCCCGTACACAGCGTCTGTGCGAAAATATGCAAATGTCACAGCCACCGGGATTTATATTAAGATGCCCACTGGCGGAGTCTCAGATCTCCTGCTCATCGGGTCATCGCACGTACAGCGGTTGATCATCGATCTGCTGAATAACAGCAAGGTCATTCAGCATGGCTGTCGGAAGTAAGATGCCGGAGCCAGCAGTCACAAGCTGTGACACGCCCCCAAAATGGTTAAGACACCCCTGTGTCTGAGTAGCCACGCCCCCATTACCTCCCACAAAAGCTCCCTGCCTGTCAATCGCTGTGCTAATAAATCCTAACTGTGATCTCCATCACAAGACCATTGCGGGACATGCACGGTGCGCAATAACGGACTGGGGCTCTAATTTGGCCCGGGCATAAGTGAGCACTCCGAAGGCTCATGGCATGCCCCCATTACCATGGCGATGCATGCTGGGGGCGGGGCGCGCCGCGAGTCCGGGGGCGTGGACTCGTGGTACGTCCCCATTTCCATGGAGATCGTGGGGGCGGCTAAAGCAGAGAGCCGGAGCTCTCTGAGGGATCGGCCCATCTGCCCAGCGGCCCTTCTGGCATGTGCCAGAAGTGCCAGATGGCCAGTCCGGCCCTGACGGTGTGGTTTAGATGCATGTGCAGCATCAGAAATCTCCCCACAGCGTACAACATCCACATTGTATCCATCTCTGCTTCAGGCCCAGCGGTGAAAGGAAAGGCACTAGCAAAAAATATGTGATTTCTCAACAGATTACATAGTGGTAAACTATAAGGGGAGATACCTCCCAATGTCCCACATTCAGCTAGACAGTGCCGTTTTTCTGGGACTGTCCCAGTGTCCCACCCGTAGGCCGCAGTGTCACCGCGGTGTGTGGAGGGTAAGTTGGGGGGAGCACACACCTCTGCTCTGCATAGCAGGAGATGAGGAGAACAGATGCCATGCGCATGGGCAAGTCAATTATACACAGTGCAGGATGGGGGAGGAGGAGGAAGCCTGGCGGCAGCCCACGGTAGTGCCATTAGGCTCCAGCCCTTTTCCTGAGGCCTCACCCCATTTCGAAAGAGGGTCCTGCATCTGTGAGAGGTGCGGCTGCGTGTGGTGGTGCCTGCTGCTGTGCAGGTGTAAATTCGGTACTCACCAGGCGCCGCTCTCTCTCACCTTCAGGTACCGGAACCTTCAACGGACCTGGCAATCTTCAATCGGATCCGGACACGGCGATTCCCTCTCGGAGCTGACCGACGACCGAGCTGAGGAGAGATTAGTTTACCTTAAAGGGGGTATCGACCCTTCTTCCACTGGAAAAGGGGATACCCCAGGGGTGACCGCGACCTTCACCGGTTGGGTGAAAGGTCATCACCGGCACAAAGCCTCAGCCACCCAGATTTCACACACTCGCGCTCTCGCACGTAGTGTGATGAAAAGGATTCTCACGTCCGTGAGCAATCCCGACTCCGGCGCTCGGGGACAGACAAGGGACAAACGTACACGGATGCTACTCACCGTCACAAGTCTTGCACTCCGATCTTCTCCACTTACAGGTCCCTGTAAGGAGGCAAAGAGAAACAGCCGTGCAGGGCCAAGAACTACCCTAGTGTGCGTCCGCTACACTAGCTACATAAACAGAGCCCTCAAACTAGCTCGTGTGGGTGGTGCAACACAACTATGCACAACTTAAACAACGCATATACTTTGCCCTGCACGGTAACAACATACATCACAATATCGGAATACAAGATCACACGGTGTTGTCCCTTCAAATCCCTCCCGCTGGAAAGAGGGTGGGCGCCGCATGGCCTACCCACCTCCTCTACCTTCCCTTATGTGGGCCCCAGGCCTGCCTACCTAAATACCTCAGGGTGGCCTGGGCCTAGCGCCCAGTGCCACCTGTACTCACCTCGGGGGTCTTATTCACTGGGCCTAGCGCCCCCTAGCTGCACACAGGCCGGAGGCCTGATTTCACCCACGGGCCTAGCGCCCGCCTAACCTGTCACACGCGGGGTGACCTGGGCCTAGTACCCAGCGTCACCTTTAGATATCCCTAGCTGGCCAAAATACCCTAGGGCCTAATGCCCTCTAATGCCCCACAGGCCTATTGCCTGATATGCCCCCGGGCCTAGTGCCCGCCTAACTGGTGCCACAGGGAGAGGGTGGCTTGGGCCTAATGCCCAAACCACCTAATCAAATAATGGCCCCCAATCTCCTATCTGCGCCCAGGCCTAGTGCCCGAATTGTGCCCTCGGGCCTAATGCCCGTCCCTGGTGGTCGAGGGAGGAAAAGGGGAGGGGGTGAGGGTAGCCTCACTGAGGCCTCACCTGATCCAGGGATCTCCGGTGCCCTCTTCTGCCGCTGACCCGTCCTGGCCAGCGGCGCCGCCTCCGCTCTTCTGCGTCCAGCCGTCGCTGGACATCTTCTTCCTGCAGGCCGACGTCTTCTGGCCTCTTCAGCGGCCACCGGTGCTCCCCAGCGCTCTTCCGCGCGCCCGACCTCTTCACCGCGTCTCTCTCCTGCTTCCCGCTCTTCGGCGCGGCCTCCTTCTTGTTCTTCTCCCGCCCGGCGTCCTCTTCCTTCGCGCCCCCGCGCGCGGTCTTTTCTTCAGGTTCCCGCCCGGCGTCTGACGTCAGACGCCGGGGGCGGGGCCTATGACGCGGCGAGCGCCGATTGGCTCGCCGCGTCCCTCCCTGATTGGCTGCCGCTCCGGGAGCCGCGATTGGCTCCCGGAGGGCGCCAACGTTTGAATCTACCCGCAGCCTCCGGTCCGGTGCAGGGAAAAGGGTAATCCCTGCACCGGACACCCGCCGCCACACACTGACAGGCGCTGGGGACAGACAAGCTGTCCCAGCGCTGTCAGCGACGTTGTCCCGCAGGGGACACAGGCACCCTGGCTGCTGCTGGAATGTGTCCTGTAAAACAGGACACATTCCCACATTTCCCCCCCCTTTTTCCTTTGTAGTCCCTACAAAGTTCCTCACGATGTCCCTTGTCCGCGGGTCAGGGAATTCCGAGGTCCCTCCGGCGAGGTTGTGTTCGAGGGCCCAGCCCGGACGGGCTGTGACCCCACATCCTTCCAACTCCAGCTCCGGGTTCCTCTTCTTACCTCCTGGCCTCCATCGGCGGATCCTCTGGGGGAGTGGCACCTCCTCACGGTCACTCGACGTTGGCCACCAAGGGGAATCTTCCTCCACGGGGACAGCAGTCACCCACTCTTGACCTCCGATATCGTCTGTGGCTTCGTCCCTGTCTTCAGGGGGTGGTACCGACCATAACCCAACAGTGGAATCCTCCGGGGCATCCGTTTCCTCCCGGGCAACAACCACCATCTGTCTCATCTCCTCGTGGGGCATCTCCAAAGGTCCCATGTCTTCCTCTGGAACGGGTCCTCCCACGGCATCGCGATCCTCTCCCCGTACGTCCGTCCATTTCGGCACTTCCGGCAGGTATTTTTGCTCCAGGACTACCTCCTACCCTTCACGGAGGGCATTCAACTGGGAGCACGACTCCACCCGATCCTGCCAGTCACTCTCGTCGGCGCTTCCGATGCCAGAGTCGTCCTCCATCTGTTCTTGGAGGGATTCGTCGGCAGACAGCTCACCGTAGTCCGAGTCCTCCTCCGATATCTGGACTGGGGTATTATTTTCCTCCTCAGCGTACTTCTTCGCGTCCGCTGGCACCTCTGCTTCCTCAGCGTACTCCTTCGCTTCCGCTGGCATCGTTACTCCCTCAGCGTACTCCTTCGCTTCCGCTGGCATCTCTACTTCCTCAGCGTACTCCTCTTCCGCTGGCATCTCTAGGTACCCAGGACACACCTGTTCCGCACGTCCTGGGCGTGGACGGTTCCATCGCGGGGAGATTCTGGACGTATCAGTCACTGGGTCTTCACGCTTTTCTTCGCAGCGTGGTCTCTTCACCTCCCAGTCGTCCACCTCCGCCTTATGCGGGAAAGGATTCTGCCTTACTGGGGTCACTTTCTTGGGACAGAGTAGGTCCGCGACATTTTCTCAGGGGCACTCACTGGCCGCATGTCCTGGTCGCCGACACTTCCAACAAGGGAGGGCCACTGCCACCTTCTCCAAGACGGGTTCCTGGTCCACCTCCTTCACTGGGGAATCTTCACCCGTTGGTTCCGGCTCAGAGGAAATGGGCACCTGCGAACTAACTTCAAGCAGGGTCTTCCGCTCCATTTCCCTGGTTTCCTCCTCCCATCTCTGGGCACGACCATCCGCAATCATCCGGTCTTCATTCCACGGACAATCGGGAAGCGCATGTCCTCTCGCCTCGCAGAGCGCACACACAGGCTCTGCAGCCACCCGGTTCCAAAGTTGCTGACGAGACTCCGTCATCTGCTTCACCGTGGCCTCGTAGTCCGTCCTGTCTTCCGTCCATGGACATTCCAGGAGCCGATGTCGGGGATCTCCACAGCTTTCACACCAGGAATCAACCTCGTCTTCGCTCAACTCTTCGTCCCAGGGACAACTGTTGTGCTCATGCCCGTAGTTTCCGCAGAGCAAACACCAGGACTCCTTCTTCGCTTGGCCCTTCTGACGTCTTCGATCCGCTTCCTGGACCACCTTCTTTGGGGACGTCTCTCGCCAAGTACACTTGTCGGCAAAGTGCCCCGTTTGCCGACATTTCTTGCAGGGCGTCACAGCGGCCTTCTTGCGCCCCTTCTCCCGGCGCTCTTCCTTTTCACGCTGGACCGACCGCTGCACCATCTTCAGGAGGTCTGCCCCAGACACCGTCACCCAGTCGCTCTGGTCCGCACGCGTCCATGGGTGGGTCTGTTCCGGAGCCATCCGCAGGGAGGTCTTCTTGGTGGCGTTCCACATCGTGTCCGTGGTCCGGTATCCTTGATCCTGCCGACTACGCCAAAATGTGAGAGGTGCGGCTGCGTGTGGTGGTGCCTGCTGCCGTGCAGGTGTAAATTCGGTACTCACCAGGCGCCGCTCTCTCTCACCTTCAGGTACCGGAACCTTCAACGGACCTGGCAATCTTCAATCGGATCCGGACATGGCGATTCCCTCTCGGAGCTGACCGACGACCGAGCTGAGGAGAGAATAGTTTACCTTAAAGGGGGTATCGACCCTTCTTCCACTGGAAAAGGGGATACCCCAGGGGTGACCGCGACCTTCACCGGTTGGGTGAAAGGTCATCACCGGCACAAAGCCTCAGCCACCCAGATTTCACACACTCGCGCTCTCGCACTTAGTGTGATGAAAAGGATTCTCACGTCCGTGAGCAATCCCGACTCCGGCGCTCGGGAATAGACAAGGGACAAACGTACACGGATGCTACTCACCGTCACAAGTCTTGCACTCCGATCTTCTCCACTTACAGGTCCCTGGTAAGGAGGCAAAGAGAAACAGCTGTGCAGGGCCAAGAACTACCCTAGTGTGCGTCCGCTACACTAGCTACATAAACAGAGCCCTCAAACTAGCTCGTGTGGGTGGTGCGACACAACTATGCACAACTTAAACAACGCATACACTTTGCCCTGCACGGTAACAACATACATCACAATATCGGAATACAAGATCACACGGTGCGGTCCCTTCAAATCCCTCCCGCTGGAAAGGGGGTGGGCGCCGCACGGCCTACCCACCTCCTCTACCTTCCCTTATGTGGGCCCCAGGCCTGCCTACCTAAATACCTCAGGGTGGCCTGGGCCTAGCGCCCAGTGCCACCTGTACTCACCTCGGGGGTCTTATTCACTGGGCCTAGCGCCCCCTAGCTGCACACAGGCCGGAGGCCTGATTTCACCCACGGGCCTAGCGCCCGCCTAACCTGTCACACGCGGGGTGACCTGGGCCTAGTACCCAGCGTCACCTTTAGATATCCCTAGCTGGCCAAAATACCCTAGGGCCTAATGCCCTCTAATGCCCCACAGGCCTATTGCCTGATATGCCCCCGGGCCTAGTGCCCGCCTAACTGGTGCCACAGGGAGAGGGTGGCTTGGGACTAATGCCCAAACCACCTAATCAAATAATGGCCCCCAATCTCCTATCTGCGCCCAGGCCTAGTGCCCGAATTGTGCCCTCGGGCCTAATGCCCGTCCCTGGTGGTCGAGGGAGGAAAAGGGGAGGGGGTGAGGGTAGCCTCACTGAGGCCTCACCTGATCCAGGGATCTCCGGTGCCCTCTTCTGCCGCTGACCCGTCCTGGCCAGCGGCGCCGCCTCCGCTCTTCTGCGTCCAGCCGTCGCTGGACATCTTCTTCCTGCAGGCCGACGTCTTCTGGCCTCTTCAGCGGTCACCGGAGCTCCCCAGCGCTCTTCTGCGCGCCCGACCTCTTCACCGCGTCTCTCTCCTGCTTCCCGCTCTTCGGCGCGTCCTCCTTCTTGTTCTTCTCCCGCCCGGCGTCCTCTTCCTTCGCGCCCCCGCGCGCGGTCTTTTCTTCAGGCTCCCGCCCGGCGTCTGACGTCAGAAGCCGGGGGCGGGGCCTATGACACGGCGAGCGCCGATTGGCTCGCCGCGTCCCTCCCTGATTGGCTGCCGCTCCGGGAGCCGCGATTGGCTCCCGGAGGGCGCCAACGTTTGAATCTACCCGCAGCCTCCGGTCCGGTGCAGGGAAAAGGGTAATCCCTGCACCGGACACCCGCCGCCACACACTGACAGGCGCTGGGGACAGACAAGCTGTCCCAGCGCTGTCAGCGACGTTGTCCCGCAGGGGACACAGGCACCCTGGCTGCTGCTGGAATGTGTCATGTAAAACAGGACACATTCCCACACATCCACACTTGTCATAGTTGAGAGGTATAAGATAGGGGTCTATTTATCTATTGCATGGTGCACCTGCTCTCTTGTTTCTATGATGTAGTACTAAGTCTCTGCTAGGTAGCACATTGCACCTTAAACAGCAAGGGTTTGCGGTCCAGGTCTCCTCTTCCTAATATATACATAAGTGTGTGTGTGTGTATACACTGTCTGGATTTGAGTTTTGGATGTCTCCCGACTGTTGTCGGAGATACTGGTTCTTTGGGCTTTGTTGTACTGGAAGCTGGGTGGCCGGAGGTAGTGTTTACACATAAGATGTTCATAAGCTTCTGGAAGGTGACAATAGTGTTTTCGGAACTAGTACCAGGAGGTTGGCTTGACCCAGTGCAGGGGCGCAGAGTCTTACCCCACCAGTGGTCTTCTCCAGGGTACCCTGCAAGGCGTTTGGGGTTTCACTACACCAGATAGACTGGTCACAACCTCCCGTCTGGGTTAGCTGGACTGGGTTTGGAATACAGACAGGGTACGAAATCTTGAGAGTTCCTGATTAGGAACTGAGTCGTAAGACTGAGTATGATAGACTAGACTGGACTGCTGACTGGGCTGGAACCGGAATGATGACACTTGGACTGGAAGCGGACCAGATCGAAACCGTACTATATTGCTGACTGAGCTGGAACCAAATCATAGTGCTGACCGAGTTGGAACCGGGATGATGACCCTTGGACCCGTGGACCGGATCGGAACCAGACAATATTGCTGACTGAGCTTGAAACAAATCTTAGTGCTGACCGGACTGGAACCACGATGATGACACTTGGACTGGAAGCAGACCAGATCGGAACTGGACTATAGTAATGACCTGACTAGAGTACTCAGGAGAAATGCAGGCACCGAAAGTATCTGAGGTTCACTGAAGGATCACAGCTATAAGCCACACACTGGCTGTGTGACTTATGGAACTGGCACGGGCATACTGAAAGACAGGACGCTGTAATCCCCTGGAGGCTACAGGATTGGCTGGGCAAGACAGCTGAGACTGAACCCACCAATCATTGGACTAGATTGAATTATGTGACCTTGTGCAGGATTGTGCCGTCTGTGACTGATGCTGAGGAGACCCGCACACCGTACCTGAGGACATCAGCATCCGTAGAGGAGATCGCGGCCATGCATGCCACACACCGCCGTCCCCGCCGAGCATGCTGGACGTGAGTGGCCAGACTGGTAAGTAGCACGCCCCAACCCGCACTACAGCGCCTGGAGCCGTGACACACCAGAAGGATGGAGATTACTTGAATCTGGATTGGGCACCCCTCCCACTGCCTCTGAGGCTTTTAAATAGGGACCTAGAATTTGCTGACTGCACAATCTATATAGTAAAGCCACAGGTAAGATCTTTATAATTATATAGCAAGTCAGTTTTGGGGTAAACTTTTGGGGTGTGGGGCTCCTTGGATTACTCTAGCTGGACTGCTTTGGGGCATCACCATGTTACACTTATTTTTAAAACTTATATTTGTTTTATTTATGTCAATTTTTTTCACACTGATCAGCTACATTCACTGCATCAACACTGATACGTTACTGCTGTCCTCTTCCTAAAGGGGGTTACACACTTAGCGATTTTTCCTTAATTTCTAAGAAATTAAGCACACATTGCTCCGTGTGTATACCCCATAGCGATAGAGATGGGCATCCCCGTGCGTCGCTATTGCTGGCTCAGATCTTGCCCGCATGCAGCCAAGATCTGGCTAGATCGCTAGGCTCTCATTGAGCCTTTCGGTCTAGTTAGGATCGGGCTAGCACACATCGCGCTGAGCCCGAATCGGCCCGTGTGTACCCCCCTTAACACTGAGCAGCTACTAACACTCTGATTTTTTACTGCGATCATTTATTTTTGTAGTGCCCTGGGCTGTTCTGGCTGGGGTGATTTTTGGGTGCCCTGCGCCCCAGAGTTGAACCACTATAATGTTATGGACCTGCCCGATGGGGTTACCTTGACAATTGGTGGGCAAGCTCATAATATTGACCAATTTTATGCCAAAAACCTCAGATATGGGGGTAATTCCAAGTTGATCGCAGCAGGAAATTTTTTTAGCAATTGGGCAAAACCATGTGCACTGCAGGGGAGGCAGATATAACGTGTGCAGAGAGAGTTAGATTTGGGTGGGTTATTTTGTTTCTGTGCAGGGTAAATACTGGCTGCTTTATTTTTACACTGCAAATTAGATTGCAGATTGAACACACCCCACCCAAATCTAACTCTCTCTGCACATGTTATATCTGCCTTCCCTGCAGTGCACATGGGGGGTCATTCCGAGTTGTTCGCTCGTTATTTTTTTCTCGCAACGGAGCGATTAGTCGCTAATGCGCATGCGCAATGTCCGCAGTGCGACTGCGCCAAGTAAATTTGCTATGCAGTTAGGTATTTTACTCACGGCATTACAAGGTTTTTTCTTCGTTCTGGTGATCGTAATGTGATTGACAGGAAGTGGGTGTTTCTGGGCGGAAACTGGCCGTTTTATGGGTGTGTGCGAAAAAACGCTACCGTTTCTGGGAAAAACGCGGGAGTGGCTGGAGAAACGGAGGAGTGTCTAGGCGAACGCTGGGTGTGTTTGTGACGTCAAACCAGGAACGAAACTGACTGAACTGATCGCAGATGCTGAGTAAGTCTGGAGCTACTCAGAAACTGCTAAGAAGTGTCTATTCGCAATTCTGCTAATCTTTCGTTCGCAAGTTTGATAAGCTAAGATTCACTCCCAGTAGGCGGCGGCTTAGCGTGTGCAAAGCTGCTAAAAGCAGCTTGCGAGCAAACAACTCGGAATGACCCCCATGGTTTTGCCCAACTGCTAACAAAATTCCTGCTGCGATCAACTTGGAATTACCCCCATGATGTATAATTAATTGTTAAACTTATTATAGTTCTAATGGTTGTTTGGTGCACCTGCTCTCTTGTTTCTAGATTTCTAGAGTCTCCAGTATGTCTTTGAGACGATCCTCTGTTTCAGGAGTCACCAAGTATGATATATAGTGGTTGCCAAAATGATATGTGCTAGTGTATAAAAAGCCAAACTGTGTATCTGTGCCTTCAGGCGTAGAGATAAAAAACAAAATGTCACAGGGAACAGTAACTCAGCTGAAGGGGCAAAATTATTGCAACCTTACAAATCCAATATAATGCTTATAAAATGTTTATTTGCTCACTGTTATATGTTGTATGCCTAATGCTGTTATCCAGGTATACAGTATTTATAATGTTCTTGGTCCATCTCTGCACTTTATGCAACAGTACTTCTCTCGTTTTCCAGCAGGGGGCAGTATTTCCTAAGACATATTTGCTAAATGCAGCTCTAAGGAAAATATGTTCTATGAAAATATATGATTAGCATCTAGAAAGGAACAGAGATACAAAGGGATGGCACAGGCAAACTGTTTGGGGGTGTGCAGTGAAATTGCAAATTATAATGTACGCAAATCTGACAACATTCTCATAAAGAGTAATGCAGTGACCGAACAATGTAAAAGTCTACACAACTGGAATGGATTCTGCAGTCATATGTAGCAAAATTAATGGAAGCATAATTTGATTATTCTGTCATCTTACTTAATGTTCATGCAATCAGGAAAATGGGTCACATGCAATATTTCATACTCTGCTTAAAACACAAGCATACAGCCTATGCAGCGACATGCTCTTACAGTACTGTATGTCCTCATAAGATAGTCAAACAACCTATGCTAATAACAGGCTTTGCAGGCAGTACTAATGTGCCTGTGTTAAGGTTTTTAGTCCATTATGCTCAATTATGAATATATAATAATAATAATAATAATAATAATAATAATAATAATGCAGCAGAAATTCATATATATTATTCGAATAAGGGTTATATTCATAATTGTTATGAAAGTTCAATGAAAACATCGCAAAGGGCCATTATACCTGACTTAAAAGGGTTTTGCGCCTTCAGATAACTTTTATGTACTAGCTTTGCTTCTTACAACTTTTTCAGCACTTTTGTTTTTCAGTGTTGGTTTGCTGTGTTGTGTCTTTGGAGAGGATGTTTTTGTTTTGTTACCTTGGGATACGGAACAAAACTAAAACAAGCATCTTGATAAATATTTACATGCAGTTATGTGTGAGAATATTCCCATGTAATGTCAGGGTTCAAGGGGGAAATATATTATATTTTTCTGCACAACACCATGAATAACATTGGTCCAGAGGGGGGATTCCTGGCACCTGTTTTCCTGTTTGGGTCTATGCAGGTCTCCCCTGTGCCTAGCTGGGCACTCTCCTCTAAGGAGTAAGGAGCGATGTCCATACTGTATGTGACACTACAAGCAGAGGTATAACTCCTAGAGGCAATGGAGGCACCTGCCTCCGGGCTCCAAGCCCTGAAGGGTCTTCAGCAGCACCAGTGTGGTACACTACGCGATCCAAGTGTGACCGCTGCTCTTCCAACGGAGCTCTGTGGCGCACCCACTGCTGCTGCTGCAGAGTTAATCAGCTCTGTTCCGGGAGCCCTGCTGACACCTGCAATAGGAGAGAGAATGGACCCTGCCTTGTACTGCTCGGCCTGCGCTGCAGCAAGCAGCAGTAGACTCGCCACTACTGCTGGACTGTGAGATGGGACCTACTGGTGAACGCTGATTCTGCATGTTGCAAGTGGCTGAATCACAGCGTAGCTGGAGCCCTGCCAATTTACTGCGGCCTCCAGTCCCTGTAGATTGGCTAAAAGGACTATCTATATAACTTGCCTCTGGGCGACTGGGATGAATGTACGCCACTGGCTACAAGCCTTCATCAATGGTGAATGACAGTAGTGATTACAGGTCCAGTGACCAGTTTATTCCTAGCCTAGCAGGACTTCCAAGTCCTATAATCCAGCATAACTTCTTCTCCCTGATACAAACTATTTTGCTTCTGATATTCAGAAATAATTGATGATAATTAATATTAGGTTCCTGCAATATCAAATTAAGTGGGAATTTCATGAGCAGATTATTTTGTTCCTGGTGGGAGCGGCCATGTTGTTGGGTCTAGTCTGTCAGAGAAATCTTGGAACCTGTTGGAATGTGGTGTGATGGCCATTCAGGACCAGGGACAGATTTGGAAAAGAATAACAAGGAGGGCATTATAATCAGATAGTTGGGATAAAGGGTGGGGGGATAGGGCCAGAGGAGGTGTGGCCAAGTCTGAGTGAAAGTCAGTCTGTAGTTATTATGCCACAAAGTGGAGGCGCACAGCTGGAGGGGTTACTGATCCTTGGTGGTCAGTAGAATTGTTGGGTGAAAGTTTGATAATCCTAGACAGAATACCTGTCCATGCTGTCATGGTGCATAAACCGTATGATGCCTTCTTTAAATAGGGGTTCATACCCTAAAAAGATAATAGAGCAAAAGAAAATTGTCACAAAAAAACCCCCACACACCCCTGGGCCCCTCACACAACCCTTACGTCACGTGTGGCATACTGATATTCACACAATGCTGTGTAGCATAGTATATGTAGTGGTACAGTGCATATAAAGCATACATCTACACACAGGGAATCCCAGTGAGCATCATACAATACCAACAGCATTGCAGTGACCACCATGCAGCACAGACAGCATTCCAAATTACCAACATACAACAAAGAGAGTATCCCAGCAACCACAATACAGTACAAAAACCTCCCAGTGACCACCATACTGTACACACAGCACCCCATTGACTGTCATACTGCACAGACAGCATCACAGTGACTGCCATACACTCTCGGGGCATGGGCTTACAGTGCATATTATTCCATATCTGTCACTAGAAACCTTGCCATAAGGGGCACTATTTATTGCATGCCAGTATGTACTGTATGTGTGTGCTAATTTCCCAGTAGCTGATTTTTGTAGAGCAGCTTCTATTTTATGCCCTTATTTATCAATGAGTGATACATTTCACTGTGAGTGATAAACTGCAGCAGCCAATCAGCTCCTAACTTCCATCTCACAGGCTGGGTTTCAAAAATGACAGTTAGGAGTGGGTTGGCTGGTGCAATTTATCACTCACAGTGAAATGTATCACTCATTGATAAATAAGGGCATTAGTTTTAGTGGTTGCTTTGCTCAGTAGGAATAACCACTCTGCATTATACTGTTGCTTTATGTGTAAAACATAAATCAACCTTTTAATGGTAACTAGAAATGTGGTTTCCCAAGTAATGTAAAACGTAAAATGAAAAGCCTGATGCATTTTCGTCTTCAAGTATCTGAACATTACCTTTCCCGTTCCTGTCTGTTTATGCTTGTAGTGGCATGGCAATTACTATAATAATAGAACTATAATTAAATAAAATAAACAGCTACAGAATAATGAATTTCTCATTGTCTTCTTGATTGAATATACTCCTGAAATACCTAATGTCCTTTCTACCTTTTCCCCTCTCATCTAACAACGACAGATGAATGAAAATGTTTAAAACTGTCCTGCAAAATATTCCCCTTGTTCTGCAATAAGCTACAGAATGTGCGTTTTTTCTAACAGTAGAATTTGGGCCTTAAGTGTTCTCAGTCACACCCCAACCGCACCACACAGCAAAATGAACCGGCCATTGTCATCCCAGCTCTGTTCTAATTCAATGTATTCTGCAATATATTGATTTACAGATACGTGCAGAACAGTATGCAACTTAATGAATAGGGAAGGGGCAGCCTCATCGGTGCATAGGGGGCATAGCCGGCGAGCAGGTGGGTTGTTCAAGGGGGCGTGGTGGCACGCTGGCATCATAGTGGCTCTTCCACCCACTATGCAGTGCTGAGAAAACAGGCATTTGTATAGCGGGGGACAGGGCTACGATGACATGATTCAATGCAAATTGTGTCATTGTGTTCCCATCGATCCACCCACTTGTGTTCTGTTGTGGGTGGCTGAGGGGAGTGCACTGGGCTGGCTGCAGCTAAGGAAGACTTGTCCACCTTTCCACGGTTCCGCGAGCCTCCTGGCTAAGGGTAGGCAAGTATGGTGTCACGGCACATTCCGCTTGTGTGCATGAAACCTAGCTGCAGTACAACTCTCATTTCTGTTATCCTATTAGCTTAAATTCCTATACCTAAATCTGTCAGGTTTAGAAGTCACAACAGATTATTTACAGTCTTCCAATGATTATTTAGAAAGGACTTCCATAAACAGTTCAAGAACACTGTGAATGATTCTGAGGTTCAAGTAAAGCAAAATTGAGCATGTATTGTAACTGTACCAGGACAGATGGGATGCGGCCTGAACCCAATCCGGACAGACCATGCTGCACTGCCAGGGCTGCATATACATTTATTGTTTTTGCATGCAGGGTAACTACTGGCAGCTTTTGCATGCAGCTCACAATGCTGGACAGCCTGATTTTTAAACAGCAAGTTAGATGTGAGTTTGGATGCACTCCTCCCAAATCTAAAGCTCTCTGCACATTTTCCATCTGCCCCACTTGCAGTGCAGCATGATTTTACCAAGGTGCAGATACTTGCTCTTTTTTGCTTTTCTGAATCACGTCCAACAAAATACAAATAATTGAGCAAGGCGTTGACCTTTTTACTCATTTGGTCTCTTAATACAAAGCACAACAAAATAAATTCTGTAAAGAGGTGAAATTTAGATGTCGGCCAAGGGCTTATTCTTCATGTGTAAGTGCAGCTTGACACAAAATTTGATTTTGCAATGACATTATTATACCAGAAGAGAATTAAAAGTAAGCATACAGGGTCTGACTCGGGTCCCGATGCAAGTACCGATGTTTGGTACTTTGTGGATGCACTGGACCCATACAGACACAGTGAGCCCGCAGAAGGAAAGTGATTGACAGTCTGCAGCCGTTTTGGGGCACACAGGGGGTAGCGATGGGTGCCATTTCACAAATTGGAGGCATAACACCCCATGTTTTGTGGGAGTACCAAGACCAGGGTCTCCATCTTTCAACTGAGATTTCCTGGCCTCATCGATGGAGCTGCTGCGGCCAGTCTGTGTTACCTCTGTTTTCTCTCAGCCAGCCGATGTTGTTGAAAATGATCTGATTCTGCATCCTTGGATGCAGCACTGGATCACATATAAATGCAGGAGGTATCTACCTATAACAGATTCTGCTTGGCCATACGGTTAGATGGTCGATTCTGGACTTGGATTTAAAATGAGAATCTGTGCATTCTAAGTTAGGAAGTAATGTGGAATATTGGTTAGACTTGGACTGTGGAGTTTTATGAGGAAGATATAAGGGAAGAGGGTCTTTACGATTAGGTAACCTTATGACTCATACAATATGGATGTTCTACAGAGGGTGGAAGAAAGAGATTGGTGGTCTGTGAGGTGGATGGATAAAAAATATGGATATTCTGTGGTGGATATATAAAAGAGATGGATGGTCTGCAGAGGGTAGAAGAAAGAGATGTGTGGTCTGTGTTGGATGGATACAAGATATTGGTGATCTGCAGAGGGTGGAAGGAAGATATGAGTGGTTCACAAAGGGTGGAAGGAAGATATGTGTGGTCTGCAGATGGATGGTCTTCAAAGGGTAAAATAAAGAGATGGGTGGTCTGTGGGGTGGATGGATACAAGCTATGGGTGGTCTGCAGGGGGTGGAAGCAATATATATGTGGTATGCAGAGGGTAGAAGGAAGATATGTATGGTCTGCAGAGGGCAGAAGAAATATGTGTGGTCTGCAGAAGGTGGAAGTAAGATATGTATGGTCTTCAAATGACAGAAGGATGAGATGGGTGGTCTGCAAATGATGAAAGTAAGAAATGGGTGGTCTGTGGTGGATTGGTACAAGTGGTGAGTGGTCTAAAGAGGATGGAAGGAAGATATGTGTGGTCAGCAGAAGGCAAAAGGAAGATATGAGTAGTCTGCAGAGGGTAAAATAAAGAGATGAGTGGTCTTTGGTGGATGGATACAAGATATGGGTGGTCTGCAGAGGGTAGAAGGAAGATATGTGTGGTCTGCATAGGGTGGATGGAATATATGTGTGGTCTGTAGAGGATGGAAGGAAGATGTGTATTCTGCAGAGAGTGGAAGGAAGAGAAGGGTGGTCTTTGGTGGATGGATACAAGAAGTGAGATATGTGTGGTCTGCAAAGGGCAGAAAGAAGATATGTGCGGTCTGCAGAGGACGGAAAGAAGAATACGTGTGGTCTGTAGAGGGCAGAAGAAAGATGTGTGGCCTGCAGTGGGTGGAAGGAAGATATGTGTGGTCTGTAGAGGGTGGAAGGAAGATATCTGTGGTCAGCAGAGGGCAAAAGGAAGAGATGGGTGGTCTGCAAAGGGTAGAATAAAGAGGTGGGTGGTATGTGGTGGATGGATACAAGATATGGGTGGTCTGCAGATGACAGAATGAAGATATGTTTGGTCTGCAGAGGGTGGAAAGAATATATGTGTGGTCTGCAAATGGCAGACGGAAGAGATAGGTGGTCTGCAGATGGTGGAAGAAAGAGATTGGTGGTCTGTAGTGGATGAATACAAGAAGTAAGATATGTATGGTCTGCAGAGGGTGGAAAGAAGATACTGTATGTTTGGTCTGTAGAGGGCAGAAGGAGTATATGTGTGGTCTGTAGAGGGCAGAAGGAGATTTGTGGCCTGTAGAGGGTGAAAGAAAGATATGTGTGGTCTGCAGAGGGTGGAAGGAAGATATGTATGGTCTGTAGAGGATGGAAGGAAGAGGTGTAGTCTGCAGAAGGTGGAAGAAAGATATGTGTTGTCTGTAGAGAGTGGAAGGAAGTTATGTGTGGTCTGCAGATAGCAGAAGGAAAAGATGGGTGGTCTGCAGATGGTGGAAGAAAGATAAGGGTGGTCTTTGGTGGATGGATACAAGAAGTGAGATATGCGTGGTCTGCAAAGGGCAGATAGAAGATACGTGTGGTCTGTAGAGGGCAGAAGCAAGATGTGTGGCCTACAGAGGGTGGAAGGAAGATATGTTTGGTCTGTAGAGGGTGGAAGGAAGATATGTGTGGTCAGCAGAGGGCTGGGTGGTCTGTGGTGGATGGAAACAAGATATGGGTGGTCTGCAGAGGCAAGCAGGAAGATATATGTGGACTGCAGAGGGCAGAAGGAAGAGATGGGTGGTCCGCAGAGGGTGGAAGGAGCCAATTGGTTTAACCTTTTTGCCGTTACATCTTCAGTTTATACATTTCTTACAAGTACAATTTGGGGTTATAATTTATAATTCCAGATTAGCTGAGATCATTTCAGGCACACTAATAGTGTGCACATTTGTTTGATTTAACCAGAACTGCTACGTCTAACACTAAAACTTTGATCAGTTTAAAGCTGCAAAACACATCAGTACAATCATAGTTAAAACTAAAATGTGTTTGCTTTTCAAATTGCATGTTGTGTGACATGCAATTATTTGCTAAAATTATCTGATGTTTCTGGGAATCTATTTTATTTTTTTTTTTTTATGAAATAACTCCAACTTTACATAAAATGAAATAATGTGGTTAAAAATATTATGTGGTAGCAGCTGCACTGTGCTTATTGAAATGAAAGGAGTTGGCCTACTGTGTAGAACAGCTTTGTAGCACATGCTCTAAGCCTTATGATCATAGGAGTATATGCCGGCTGGAGACCCTGTTGGGATTTGTGCTGTTATTTTTTTTTTTAACGCTCGTCACGAAAGTGATAATTTGTCATTCTGGTTAAGTGGCTTTGTAAATAAATATATATATACTTTGTTTTCTCAGCTGTATAATGAACACCCTGATCTATATTTATGAGGTTATAACACAGACTAGCGATTAAATAGCCAGATAAAATTGGGTCGGAGAGAATAATAAATAAATGTTTATGTAGTCTATTATATAGATGGATAAGGGGATAGAAGACGCCATAGCTAGAAATACATTTACAGTTAAAGGTTTCGGCCAAAGACTTTAAGGTAATTAATTGGCCAGTACTGACAAAGAGGGACATATTATATTGTATACACATTTACGGTATATACAATATAATTTACAATATGTGTCACACGTAGACCCTGAAATGAATTATTTTACATTATAATTAACCAGATGTTCCTAAAATAATGATGGAAAAACAAAGGATATTCTCTCTGTGTCCCCAGACAGCAGATTAGCAGGATCGTTGCAGAATGAGTGTCTGTAGTTATGTGTAGAACCAAGGAAATTACGTATATACAAATATTAACTAGATGGTTCTGATAAAAAATGGATTCTTATTTAAAATTGATGAACACTTATGAAATGCTCCATGCCTATTAACGGAAGTCCCAATCTCCCACTGAATGCTTAGTTATCTTAGCTACCGCTGGCATTTTTTGGTTGTCAGCTCTATTGCAAACTGTGTATCCTGTAAATCCTGGAAACCAACTCCTGCTATTCCCACTGCAGGTCAGAGGCGTAGCTAGGGTTTTCGGAGCCCAGGGCAAGATGGAAAATGGCGCCCCCCCAAAAAAAAACACACAAAAAAACACAAAAAGAAGCGCGCGCCGAAAAAAGGGCATGGCCACACTCCAGAAGGGGTGTGGCCACGCTCCAGAAGGGGTGTGGCCACTGAAAATGGCCCACAGTGGCAGTTACATTGCCCCACAGTGCCAGATACAATGCCCCACAGTGCCGGATACATTGCCCCACAGTGCCAGATACATTACCCCACAGTGCCAGATACATTGCCCCACAGTGCCAGTTACATTGCCCCACAGTGCCAGTTACATTGCCCCACAGTGCCAGTTACATTGCCCCACAGTGCCAGTTATATTGCCCCACAGTGCCAGTTACATGCCCCACAGTGCCAGTTACATTGCCCCACAGTGCCAGTTACATTGCCCCACAGTGCCAGATACATTGCCCCACAGTGCCAGATACAATGCCCCACAGTGCCGGATACAATGCCCCACAGTGCCAGATACATTGCCCCACAGTGCCAGATACAATGCCCCACAGTGCCGGATACATGCCCCACAGTGCCAGATACATTGCCCCACAGTGCCAGTTACATTGCCCCACAGTGCCAGTTACATTGCCCCACAGTGCCAGATACATGCCCCACAGTGCCAGTTACATTGCCCCACAGTGCCAGTTACATGCCCCACAGTGCCAGATACATGCCCCACAGTGCCAGTTACATTGCCCCACAGTGCCAGATACATGCCCCACAGTGCCAGTAACATTGCCCCACAGTGCCAGTAACATTGCCCCACAGTGCCAGTTACATGCCCCACAGTGCCAGATACATGCCCCACTCAGTGCCAGATACATGCCCCACTCAGTGCCAGATACATGCCCCACTCAGTGCCAGTTACATGCCCCACTCAGTGCCAGTTACATGCCCCATTTAGTGCCAGATACATGCCCCACTCAGGGCCAGTTACATGCCCCATTTAGTGCCAGATACATGCCCCACTGTGCCGCCGCCCCCCCCCCCCCCCCGGTCACTCACCGCTTGTTGATATCTATGTGAGGGGAGGAGAGCGCAGCGCAGCGCCTCTCCTTCCCCTCACCGCTCCAGGTCTCCGGTGGCTGTCTGGCGCCGGTTCGCTAGCCAATCAGAGCTCGCGGACCGGCAGCCAATCAGGAGCCGGTCCGCAAGCTCTGATTGGCTAACGCAGAAGACCGGACACAGCAGCGCTGCTGGCAGCGCTGCTAGGGCTTTCAGCGGCGGTGAGGGGAGGGAGAGACGGTGCGCTCTCCTCCCTTCACATTTCGGGTTGATGGGGGCGAGTGGGGCATGATGCCCTGGCCGGCGGTGGCGCCCCTCTCTCCTGGGCCTGCCAAGGTGCCCAGGGCACGTGCCCCACAGTGCCAGTTACATTGCCCCACAGTGCCAGTTACATTGCCCCACAGTGCCAGTTATATTGCCCCACAGTGCCAGTTACATGCCCCACAGTGCCAGTTACATTGCCCCACAGTGCCAGTTACATTGCCCCACAGTGCCAGATACATTGCCCCACAGTGCCAGATACAATGCCCCACAGTGCCGGATACAATGCCCCACAGTGCCAGATACATTGCCCCACAGTGCCGGATACATGCCCCACAGTGCCAGATACATTGCCCCACAGTGCCAGTTACATTGCCCCACAGTGCCAGTTACATTGCCCCACAGTGCCAGATACATGCCCCACAGTGCCAGTTACATTGCCCCGCAGTGCCAGTTACATGCCCCACAGTGCCAGATACATGCCCCACAGTGCCAGTTACATTGCCCCACAGTGCCAGATACATGCCCCACAGTGCCAGTAACATTGCCCCACAGTGCCAGTAACATTGCCCCACAGTGCCAGTTACATGCCCCACAGTGCCAGATACATGCCCCACTCAGTGCCAGATACATGCCCCACTCAGTGCCAGATACATGCCCCACTCAGTGCCAGTTACATGCCCCACTCAGTGCCAGTTACATGCCCCATTTAGTGCCAGATACATGCCCCACTCAGGGCCAGTTACATGCCCCATTTAGTGCCAGATACATGCCCCACTGTGCCGCCGCCCCCCCCCCCCCCCGGTCACTCACCGCTTGTTGATATCTATGTGAGGGGAGGAGAGCGCAGCGCAGCGCCTCTCCTTCCCCTCACCGCTCCAGGTCTCCGGTGGCTGTCTGGCGCCGGTTCGCTAGCCAATCAGAGCTCGCGGACCGGCAGCCAATCAGGAGCCGGTCCGCAAGCTCTGATTGGCTAACGCAGAAGACCGGACACAGCAGCGCTGCTGGCAGCGCTGCTAGGGCTTTCAGCGGCGGTGAGGGGAGGGAGAGACGGTGCGCTCTCCTCCCTTCACATTTCGGGTTGATGGGGGCGAGTGGGGCATGATGCCCTGGCCGGCGGTGGCGCCCCCCTCTCCTGGGCCTGCCAAGGCGCCCAGGGCACGTGCCCCACTCGCCTGACCCTAGATACGCTTCTGCTGCAGGTGCTCTTTTAAATCTAGTTATCCTGAATATCAGTTCCACATCTGCCTGCTATATACTTGATAGGATTGCTTTATACCATATATATATATATAAAATATTGTAACTATATATATATGTGTATATATATATATATATATATATATATATGGAAAAAGGGGAGAATACGGCACCCCTCGTGAGGCACGATTACCACTAAATGTTCACTATGGTAACAGAACAATAAACAGCTATAAATACACACACACCCCTATATATGGGTGTCAGCCAGCCCCTAGGTAAATAACAGCACTGGTATAGAGCTGTAAAGATAAAAATGTATAAAAGGAATAGGGGTACGCTGACCAAATGTGATAAAAAGTGAATGCTCTATATGTCTGTTAAAAATGGAACTTAAAAGCCAGTATCAATAAAAAATATATAAATTTAATATAATAAAATACCATAAAGGAGCTGAGCACAATAACAAATACAGTTATAAAAAAATTAAACGTAAAAACAATGAGTAGCTGAGTCTGAAGGATAAAAAAACTTATCTCAGTGCATGGTGGAGGTCAATTTAGGGGAGCCCAACACGTTTCGTCCTATCTGGACAACTATGTGGGGGGTCAAAATGCGATTGCATCCCTGGAGGATGCAATCTCATTTTGATTGACAGCGGTGGCCGTCGGGGAGAGGGGGGCGGAGTTGCGGAATACGGGGGAGTGGACCGGCCAACGCAGGTGTGGCTACACCATATTCGGGGTGGATGCGTGCCATCACACGTAGACGCTCCGATGAAAAAGAAAGCTTATTATAAAGCTTGTTATCTCTGTGACAGGCGCTCAGTTATTTAGTTTAGGTTAATCGAAACCTGTAAAACTATGCTATGAGTCTTGGATGATTAAAATCATAGCAATCCACTTTGACCATTTGACAACAAACTCCATCTCTCTGTTTCCCAATAATTTTAGTTTATATTTTTGAAAAGAGTGATTGACCTATCCTTTACCAGCTCTTAGCCAATAGGCAAACAACTGCTGTAGTTTATAAGCTTAAATAGCAAACGAAAAAGGGGGGCATGGGTCGTTGGGTCGACACAACATAGGTCGATAGTCATTAGATCGACCACTGAAGGTCGACATGGGCATTAGGTCGACATGCACTAGGTCGACGTGGGCAGTAGGTCGACATGTACTAGGTCGATAGGTGAAAAGGTCGACATGAGTTTTGGACTTTTTTTGGTGTCGTTTTCTTCATAAAGTGACGGGGAACCCCAATTAGTGCACCGCGTCCCCTCGCATGGCTCGCTTCGCTCGCCATGCTTCGGGCAAGGTGCCCCGCTCCATTACCGCTGTGCTCGGCACAGGTTACCATTCCCAATTGTAGTCCACGTGGATTGTAAAGTATGAAAAAGTCCAAAAAATTTTAAAAAGTGAAAAACTCATGTCGACCTTTTCACCTGTCGACTTAGTACATGTCGACCTAGTGCATGTCGACTGAATGCCCATGTCAACCTTCGGTGGTCGACCTAATGACTGTCGACCTAAATTGTGTCGACCTAACGACCGTATCCCAAAAAGGGTGGGAGATTTCTCAAAGCTTGGAGAGAGTTAAATTGAAGAGAGATAAAGGTTGGTTTGTAATAGTGTCCGAGATTGCCGAAGGTGCGGGATTATGGCTGATCTCAGATGTTTTTAACCACTTAACTGACAATTTTTTCCCCCAAAAAACCGCTCAGAAATTGTTGGGTTTTTTCTATGAGTGAATTAGGAGTAGAACATGAATTTAACCCTATCCAAAATTATTTTAGTTAAAAAGAAAATATTTATTTTCGCCCCCTAAACCCCACCCTTCCTCAAATATTGAAACATTGATCGGGAACATTGAGACCATCGGAACATCGGTAACATTGCAACCATCGCGACTTTAGTTTTTAGAGCCCGGACGGCTGCCAGGTAAACAGGAGGGGTCTGGGGGTGGCTTGGGAGCGATGATTTACACTTACCAGCGGCCAGTGCCGTAACTAGGTGTGTGCTGAGTGGGCCTGGCACACAGCGCACTTGTGGTGGGAGCGCATTGTGCGCTATGTGCTCCCGATTGGACGCCCTGGCAGATGCAGAGCTGTTCAACAGTGCGGGCACCGTGGTGCATGGCTGTCTTTTTATTATTCTCCCAGGTGTCGGTTGTGCTTTACATACGTGGGTACACTGATTCATACACATACGACTAGGGGGGGGGGGGGTAACGGCCGGGATTGGATAGAGAAACCAGAAACTACTGGTTAAGCAGGCCTGGGCGTGGCTTGTGCGGCACACAGCCACAGGCTTCACTGTAAAGTGTTGTAACCCCGCCTCCAGGCCGCACCAAATATCTGCTCCCTCCCCTCGAGCCAGCTGGCAGATAGGACCTGCAAGGACCCTCCAAGGCAGGATCAGCGCGGTGCAGTGTTATATATCCCGGGCCTGCTCAGGAATACGGAGGTGGCAGAAGAGCCCTTCCACTGCATACTCTGTCCTGTAAGGCTAGGCCAACCTGGGGGGGGGGGAGGGGGTGTGCGCACCGATGCGGGGAGGTGGGGGCGCCGATGCTGTTTCTTGCACACAGCGCTGAAATGTCTAGTTACGGCACTGCCAGCGGCTGCTATTGTCTGCAGCCGCTGGGGGTGGGGATCCTGCCGTGCTGACCAATCAGCAGTGATCGGCAGCATGGCAACACTGGGGGCTGGGTGCAGGGAGGCAGAGGGACATTCCGGTCCCTCTGACAGCAGCAGCGGAGGGGAGTTTATCTTCCCTGCCGCTGCTAACACTCTATATCTGACTGGTCGCATCCTGTGCGACTAGGTAAAATAAAGCACTTGCAGGCATGGTCGCATCTGATGTAACCATGCCAGGCAAGTGGTTAAAGGGGCAAAACCATGCCTAGTAAGTGATTGCCCCAAAGTACTAACCAATCAGCTTCTGCAATTCAAAAACAGCCTGTAAAATGACAGAAGCTCATTGGTCAATACTTGATCTCTTTCCAAGGTTTGATAAATCTCTCCCAAAGTATTTTCTTGTCTTTAGTATGGCAGCTTAAAGCAAAGGGATGCAACGTTACAAACATTTATGTCACAGTATGTATCTCAGTAACATGGAGGCTTTATTGTATACAGAGCTCCCTCTCTAGACCGCTGCTTAAAATACAGGATGAAGCTGGCATTATAAAGCAGATAGCCTATACTTCCACATATTTTCAAGCAGCACCTAGACCTGGGTTAGGTGTGGGAAGTGTTCTAAAACATAGGTGGAGGTGTTAAATAAGTGACCACTATATTAAAGTCTATTGTGGTAGGACCATGAAAACTCATTAAAATGAACATAAGAAGCAAACCCACAAATATACAGTATATTGTAGAACATAATAAATTGGACAGGGGAGTGGACCCCACAAGGGAACTTTCTGTTACTGCTAAGAATAGTTGTTTTTCCTCTTTGGCCGTGACCCGTATATGTCTCATGATGACCACTGGTGGTTACGGAACATTTGCCCACTTTCTGCACAGTTTCAGCCCTCGGGGCCATGAACTTCCATTATTGTATCATTATGTTGTGTACTAGGGTTTCTTCACACTACATAATTCTGTTAATGGAACAGTAGAGCTATTGGGCACAAAGTCTCTGCAGAGTAGATAAAAGAATAGCCGAATACAGTGCAATAAGGAAAAAAAAAACACATTTAGCCAGGGGAAAAATAAATTGTACATAGTGCAAAAGCAAAAAAAAAAAGATTGCGTAGTATGTGACCTTGTACTATAATTTGTCACTTACAAACAACACTGATTCTGTAAGGAAGGGATTCCACTAGAGAGAAATTACATTTTCAAATCTGTTCCGAGACATCATATCACATATGGCAGCAACATTCTGCACTATTTAATAGTGGAGCTTGGCCTACATTGCCCATTTCTATCCCAGTCTCAGCACAGCGCAGAATTAATTGTCATAGATGACCCAGTTCTATCCATAGACTATAATTGTGGAACTCCAAGATTGGATGGCATTGATATTCTGCCATGAAATACAATCTGAGTGAAGTTTCCTTACCCATTTGCCTTTCCTGATGTCTAAATTTTGACTTGTGCTTTGTTAAACAAATATGTCCATGTTTTTCCCATAGTCATATAATTGTCTGCCAAATGGAAGGGGAATGGAGTCGGTGAACCCAAGCAAGTATATTGCCCAGTACCCCTATAAAGTTTTAATCAGGTTACGTTTCATCTAGTGATGAGCGGGTTCGGTTTCCGAGAAACCGAACCCCCCCGAGCTTTACCTTTTTTACACGGGTCCGAGCAGACTCGGATCCTCCCGCCTTGCTCGGTTAACCCGAGCGCGCCCGAACGTCATCATCCCGCTGTCGGATTCTCGCGAGATTCGGATTCTACACGTGCATTGGAGATGATAGGGAGAGGACGTGGCTGGCGTCCTTTCCGTTTAGTAGAAGTCAGAAGACAGTTGATTTCATTTGATTGCTTGTGCTTGTTTATTACTATAATTGTGGGGAGGATTGGGAAGCAGCTGTTAGGAGGAGTACAGTGCAGAGTTTAGTTTTTATCCGTTCTCTGCCTGAAAAAAACGCTCCATACCATATCTGTGCTCAGTGTGCTGCATGATATATCTGTGCTGAGTGCTCACACTGCTTAATTGTGGGGAATGGGGAGCAGCTATAGCAGGAGTACAGTGCAGAGTTTTGCTGACAGTGACCACCAGTATACGTTTGTCTGCCTGAAAAACACTCCATATCTGTGCTCACAGTGTGCTGCTTTATTGTGGGGACTGGGGACCACCAGTATAATTAATATTATATATAGGAGGAGTACAGTGCAGAGTGCACTGCTGTAATTACCTCTGTGTCGTCATCCATTAAGTATACTATCCATCTACATTCCTATACCTGTGGTGCATTTTAGTTTAGCAGTTTGCTGACAGTGTCCACCAGGTCCAGTATACTATATATAGCAGTACGGTAGGCCACTGCTGTACCTACCTCTGTGTCGTCACTCGTCATCCATAAAGTATACTAGTATCCATCCATCTACATTGTATACCTGTGGTGCCTTTTTTTTAGACTAGTTTAGCAGTTTGCTGACAGTGTCCACCAGGTCCAGTATACTGTATATAGCAGTACGGTAGGCCACTGCGGTGTACCTACCTCTGTGTCGTCACTCGTCATCCATAAAGTATACTAGTATCCATCCATCTACATTGTATACCTGTGGTGCCTTTTTTTTTTAGACTAGTTTAGCAGTTTGCTGACAGTGTCCACCAGGTCCAGTATACTGTATATAGCAGTACGGTAGGCCACTGCTGTGTACCTACCTCTGTGTCATCACTCGTCATCCATAAAGTATACTAGTATCCATCCATCTACATTGTATACCTGTGGTGCCTTTTTTTTAGACTAGTTTAGCAGTTTGCTGACAGTGTCCACCAGGTCCAGTATACTGTATATAGCAGTACGGTAGGCCACTGCTGTGTACCTACCTCTGTGTCGTCACTCGTCATCCATAAAGTATACTAGTATCCATCCATCTACATTGTATACCTGTGGTGCCTTTTTTTTAGACTAGTTTAGCAGTTTGCTGACAGTGTCCACCAGGTCCAGTATACTGTATATAGCAGTACGGTAGGCCACTGCTGTGTACCTACCTCTGTGTCATCACTCGTCATCCATAAAGTATACTAGTATCCATCCATCTACATTGTATACCTGTGGTGCCTTTTTTTTAGACTAGTTTAGCAGTTTGCTGACAGTGTCCACCAGGTCCAGTATACTGTATATAGCAGTACGGTAGGCCACTGCTGTGTACCTACCTCTGTGTCGTCACTCGTCATCCATAAAGTATACTAGTATCCATCCATCTACATTGTATACCTGTGGTGCCTTTTAGTTGTGCGCAGTAAATATAGTAGTAGGCCATTGCTATTGATACTGGCATATAATTCCACGCATTAAAAAATGGAGAACAAAAATGTGGAGGTTAAAGGGAAAGATCAAGATCCACTTCCACCTCGTGCTGAAGCTGCTGCCACTAGTCATGGCCGAGACGATGAAATGCCATCAACGTCGTCTGCCAAGGCCGATGCCCAATGTCATAGTAGAGAGCATGTAAAATCCAAAACACAAAAGTTCAGTAAAATGACCGAAAAATCAAAATTAAAAGCGTCTGAGGAGAAGCGTAAACTTGCCAATATGCCATTTACGACACGGAGTGGCAAGGAACGGCTGAGGCCCTGGCCTATGTTCATGGCTAGTGGTTCAGCTTCAAATGAGGATGGAAGCACTCATCCTCTCGCTAGAAAAAAGAAAAGACTTAAGCTGGCAAAATCACAGCAAAGAACTGTGCGTTCTTCAAAATCACAAATCCCCAAGGAGAGTCCAATTGTGTCGGTTGCGATGCCTGACCTTCCCAACACTGGACGGGAAGAGCTTGCGCCTTCCACCATTTGCACGCCCCCTGCAAGTGCTGGAAGGAGCACCCGCAGTTCAGTTCCTGATAGTCAAATTGAAGATGTCACTGTTGAAGAACACCAGGATGAGGATATGGGTGTTGCTGGCGCTGGGGAGGAAATTGACAAGGAGGATTCTGATGCTGAGGTGGTTTGTTTAAGTCAGGCATCCGGGGAGACACCTGTTGTCCGTGGGAGGAATATGGCCATTGACATGCCTGGTCAAAATACTAAAAAAATCAGCTCTTCGGTGTGGAATTATTTCAACACAAATGCGGACAACAGATGTCAAGCCGTGTGTTGCCTTTGTCAAGCTGTAATAAGTAGGGGTAAGGACGTTAACCACCTCGGAACATCCTCCCTTATACGTCACCTGCAGCGCATTCATCATAAGTCAGTGACAAGTTCAAAAACTTTGGGTTACAGCGGAAGCAGTCCACTGACCACTAAATCCCTTCCTCTTGTAACCAAGCTCCTGCAAACCACACCACCAACTCCCTCAGTGTCAATTTCCTCCTTACCCTGGAAAGCCAATAGTCCTGCAGGCCATGTCACTGTCAAGTCTGACGAGTCCTCTCCTGCCTGGGATTCCTCCGATGCATCCTTGAGTGTAACGCCTACTGCTGCTGGTGCTGCTGTTGTTGCTGCTGGGAGTCGATCGTCATCCCAGAGGGGAAGTCGGAAGACCACTTGTACTACTTCCAGTAAGCAATTGACTGTCCAACAGTCCTTTGCGAGGAAGATGAAATATCACAGCAGTCATCCTGCTGCAAAGCGGATAACTGAGGCCTTGGCAGCCTGGGCGGTGAGAAACGTGGTTCCGGTATCCATCGTTAATTCAGAGCCAACTAGAGACTTGATCGAGGTACTGTGTCCCCGGTACCAAATACCATCTAGGTTCCATTTCTCTAGGAAGGCGATACCGAAAATGTACACAGACCTCAGAAAAAGACTCACCAGTGTCCTAAAAAATGCAGTTGTACCTAATGTCCACTTAACCACGGACATGTGGACAAGTGGAGCAGGGCAGACTCAGGACTATATGACTGTGACAGCCCACTGGGTAGATGTATTGCCTCCCGCAGCAAGAACAGCAGCGGCGGCACCAGTGGCAGCATCTCGCAAACGCCAACTCGTTCCTAGGCAGGCTACGCTTTGTATCACCGCTTTCCAGAATAGCCACACAGCTGAAAACCTCTTACGGCAACTGAGGAAGATCATCGCAGAATGGCTTACCCCAATTGGACTCACCTGGGGATTTGTGACATCGGACAACGCCAGCAATATTGTGCGTGCATTACATCTGGGCAAATTCCATCACGTCCCATGTTTTGCACATACCTTGAATTTGGTGGTGCAGAATTATTTAAAAAACGACAGGGGCGTGCAAGAGATGCTGTCGGTGGCCCGAAGAATTGCGGGCCACTTTCGGCGTTCAGGCACCGCGTACCGAAGACTGGAGCACCACCAAACATTCCTGAACCTGCCCTGCCATCATCTGAAGCAAGAGGTGGTAAAGAGGTGGAATTCAACCCTCTATATGCTTCAGAGGATGGAGGAGCAGCAAAAGGCCATTCAAGCCTATACAGCTGGCCACGATATAGGCAAAGGAGGTGGAATGCACCTGACTCAAGCGCAGTGGAGAATGATTTCAACGTTGTGCAAGGTTCTGCAACCTTTTGTACTTGTCACACGTGAAGTCAGTTCAGACACTGCCAGCCTGAGTCAGGTCATTCCCCTCATCAGGCTTTTGCAGAAGAAGCTGGAGACATTGAAGGAGGAGCTAACACTGAGCGATTCCGCTAGGCATGTGGGACTTGTGGATGGAGCCCTTAATTCGCTTAACAAGGATTCACGGGTGGTCAATCTGTTGAAATCAGAGCACTACATTTTGGCCACCGTGCTCGATCCTAGATTTAAAACCTACGTTGTATCTCTCAATCCGGCAGACACAAGTCTGCAGAGGTTCAAAGACCTGCTGGTGAGAAAATTGTCAAGTCAAGCGGAACGTGACCAGTCACCATCTCCTCCTTCACATTCTCCCGCAACTGGGGGTGCGAGGAAAAGGCTAAGAATTCCGAGCCCACCCGCTGGCGGTGATGCAGGGCAGTCTGGAGCGAGTGCTGACATTTGGTCCGGACTGAAGGACCTGCCAACGATTACTGACATGTCGTCTACTGTCACTGCATATGATTCTCTCACCATTGAAAGAATGGTGGAGGATTATATGAGTGACCGCATCCAAGTAGGCACGTCAGACAGTCCGTACGTATACTGGCCGGAAAAAGAAGCAATTTGGAGGCCCTTGCAGAAACTGGCTTTATTCTAGCTAAGTTGCCCTCCCTCCAGTGTGTACTCCGAAAGAGTGTTTAGTGCAGCCGCTCACCTTGTCAGCAATCGGCGTACGAGGTTACTTCCAGAAAATGTGGAGAAGATGATGTTCATTAAAATGAATTATAATCAATTCCTCCGTGGAGACATTCACCAGCAGCAATTGCCTCCATAAAGTACACGGGGACCTGAGATGGTGGATTCCAGTGGGGACGAATTAATAATCTGTGAGGAGGGGGATGTACACAGTGAAAGGGGTGAGGAATCGGAGGATGATGATGAGGTGGACATCTTGCCTCTGTAGAGCCAGTTTGTGCAAGGAGAGATTGATTGCTTCTTTTTTGGTGGGGGCCCAAACCAACCAGTCATTTCAGTCACAGTCGTGTGGCAGACCCTGTCACTGAAATGATGGGTTCGTTAAAGTGTGCATGTCCTGTTTATACAACATAAGGGTGGGTGGGAGGGCCCAAGGACAATTCCATCTTGCACCTCTTTTTTCTTTCATTTTTCTTGGCATCATGTGCTGTTTGGGGACAATTTTTGGAAGGGCCATCCTGTCTTGATTGACACTGCAGTGCCACTCATAGATGGGCCAGGTGTTTGTGTCGGCCACTTGTGTCGCTTAGCTTAGTCACACAGCGACCTTGGTGCGCCTCTTTTTTTCTTTGCATCATGTGCTGTTTGGGGACTATATTTTTGAAGGGCCATCCTGCCTGACACTGCAGTGCCACTCCTAGATGGGCCAGGTGTTTGTGTCGGCCCCTTGGGTCGCTTAGCTTAGTCACACAGCTACCTCATTGCGCCTCTTTTTTTCTTTGCATCATGTGCTGTTTGGGGAGTATTTTTTGAAAGGGCCATCCTGCCTGACACTGCAGTGCCACTCCTAGATGGGCCAGGTGTTTGTGTCGGCCACTTGTGTTGCTTAGTTTAGTCACACAGCCACCTTGGTGCGCCTCTTTTTTTCTTTACATCATGCGCTGTTTGGGGAGTATTTTTTGGAAGGGCCATCCTGTCTTGATTGACACTGCAGTGCCACTCCTAGATGGGCCAGGTGTTTGTGTCGGCCACTTGTGTCGCTTAGCTTAGTCACACAGCCACCTTGGTGCGCCTCTTTTTTTCTTTGCATCATGTGCTGTTTGGGGAGTATTTTTTGGAAGGGCCATCCTGTCTTGATTGACACTGCAGTGCCACTCCTAGATGGGCCAGGTGTTTGTGTCGGCCACTTGTGTCGCTTAGCTTAGTCACACAGCCACCTTGGTGCGCCTCTTTTTTTCTTTGCATCATGTGCTGTTTGGGGAGTATTTTTTTGAAGGGCCATCCTGCCTGACATTGCAGTGCCACTCCTAGATGGGCCAGGTGTTTGTGTCGGCCACTTGGGTCGCTTAGCTTAGTCACACAGCTACCTCATTGCGCCTCTTTTTTTCTTTGCATCATGTGCTGTTTGGGGACTATTTTTTTGAAGTGCCATCCTCTCTGACACTGCAGTGCCACTCCTAGATGGGCCAGGTGTTTGTGTCGGCCACTTGGGTCGCTTAGCTTAGTCACACAGCGACCTTGGTGCGCCTCTTTTTTTTCTTTGCATCATGTGCTGTTTGGGGAGTATTTTTTGGAAGGGCCATCCTGTCTTGATTGACACTGCAGTGCCACTCCAAGATGGGCCAGGTGTTTGTGTCGGCCACTTGTGTCACTTAGCTTAATCACACAGCCACCTTGGTGCGCCTCTTTTTTTCTTTGCATCATGTGCTGTTTGGGGAGTATTTTTTTGAAGGGCCATCCTGCCTGACACTGCAGTGCCACTCCTAGATGGGCCAGGTGTTTGTGTCGGCCACTTGGGTCGCTTAGCTTAGTCACACAGCTACCTCATTGCGCCTCTTTTTTTCTTTGCATCATGTGCTGTTTGGGGACTATTTTTTTGAAGTGCCATCCTCTCTGACACTGCAGTGCCACTCCTAGATGGGCCAGGTGTTTGTGTCGGCCACTTGGGTCGCTTAGCTTAGTCACACAGCTACCTCATTGCGCCTCTTTTTTTCTTTGCATCATGTGCTGTTTGGGGAGTATTTTTTGGAAGGGACATCCTGTCTTGATTGACACTGCAGTGCCACTCCTAGATGGGCCAGGTGTTTCAGGTCGCTTAGCTTAGCCATCCAGCGACCTCGGGGCAAATTTTAGGACTAAAAATAATATTGTGAGGTGTGAGGTGTTCAGAATAGACTGAAAATGAGTGGAAATTATGGTTATTGAGGTTAATAATACTATGGGATCAAAATGACCCCCAAATTCTATGATTTAAGCTGTTTTTGAGGGTTTTTTTGAAAAAAACACCTGAATCCAAAACACACCCGAATCCGACAAATTTTTTTCGGTAAGGTTTTGCCAAAACGCGTCCGAATCCAAAACACGGCCGCGGAACTGAACCCAAAACCAAAACACAAAACCCGAAAAATTTCCGGTGCACATCACTAGTTTCATCATGACCAGGCAACATGGAATGCTGCTTCCAATTGCTACCTCAGTAAATGTTCCACCGAAGGCTGACAGTGGAGCAGCATTAAACCATGAGGGGTTTGAGTGTTGCCCCCTTTAATAATGTGCAGGTAGTTTCCCCTTTAAGGCAGTCAGTTTAATTTTTAACAGCCAATAGCAGTTAAGTGGGGAGAAGTTTTGTATTTAATAGTGGTGTGAGACAGAATATCTGCCTCTTTGTTCCAGTTTTCCCTCCCTCCCACCCTTATTGTGTACGGTCTGTTAAAGAACGGTAGTTTGTTTGTTGAGTTTTAGGCATTGTGGAGGAGCTCTCCTTGCATTGGGGTATGTATTAAACCAATTGTTCAGGACAGGAAATGGTTACACCACCTGAATGGGTTGGTAGTGGAATGGAGAGTTGAACGCCAATGTTTGGTTCTGAGTGTTTGTGGGTGTGTCTGGTTGTCGTGTCCGTTCTTTAGTACCGCCACATTTTAAAATTTAAATATTTTACTAAATTTTGATTGGTTTTGCCTTTTAAACGTTTACTGCTTTAAAAAAGCGAATGAGTTCGGCCGGAGTCTCAGAGCTCCGGCTGTCTCATAAGCCACTACATCCGGCCCCTATGTTGGGTGGCTCTCTCTCTTGGGATGCCAGAGCTTATATTTCTGCAATGTTTCTGTAGTAATGAGAATTCTGTACTTGTGAATGAGATTGCGCAGATGCTTCTCTGATCCGTCTCACTGTTAGTCTCCACACCTCATTAAGCCAACTAACATATTCTTCACTCTGACACCTTTTAGAAATGGCTCCCAGCGAAATCTGCATTTAAATGAAGTATCGTCTTTTCTATCCTGTCTCTTCTTATTCTCCCCCCTCTAGACTTTCTTTAGGGCTGCAAAAACATTTTTTTTCTTCCTTTTTCTTATATTTCATGATATCCTCCAGGCACTATAATTTTACACCCATTATGTACAGTACAATAAACTGTGCTATCTTCATTCAAAATTCCACTACTGCGTACGGATTAATTGCAGCTGGGAAGCCATCGGCTCAGCTAAGAATTGGGCTGTCAGGAGCCAGGTGAGAACTGACATACATGTGTAAATAAATATGAGCTGATGTGAAGATGTTTACTCTTATATGATGATAAGATGTGTAAAAATCCAGCACTTTATCAAACTTAGGGGGGCATGTACTAAGCAGTGATAATAATAATAATAATAATAATAATAATTTTATTTATATAGCGCTCTTTCTCCAATAGGACTCAAGGCGCTTAATAGATACATAGCATAACATAGTACAGAAAATAATGAAGTACAGAACAGATTTTCATAAAATACAGAAGCTTGGAGATACTAAAGGGACAATTATGGGAATGCTTGAGTAAAAAGGAAAGTCTTGAGTCTACTTTTGAAGGATTTTATAGTTGGGGCCTCTCGCACTGTGCGGGGAAGTGAGTTCCATAGAGTCGGAGCCGCATGACTAAAAGCTCGACCCCAGATGAATTACGGGAGATTCTAGGTACTGCTAAAAGTCATTCATCTACAGATCGCAGTAATCGAGTGGGGCAGTATGGAGTCAGTAGCTGCTTCAGGTACCTTGGGCCCTGGTCATGTAGTGCTTTGAAACTCAGTAAGCCAATCTTGAAGATGATTCGCCATATTACAGGCAGCCAGTGAAGGGAGTAGAGTATGGGTGTTATGTGGCTAGAACGGGGCTGGTCGGTCAACAGCCTGGCAGCTGTGTTTTGCACCAGCTGTAAGCGGTGCAATTCTTTTGCTGGGAGACCAAGGTAGAGGGCATTACAGTAGTCTAATCGAGATGATACAAATTGCGTGGATGACTTTTGGCAGATCATCTGAGGGAATTAAGTGCTTGATTCTGGCTATGTTCCTCAGGTGAAAGTTGACCATGGCAACCAATCAGCATTGACGTAACATTTATAATTTGCATACTATAAACACATACAGAGCAGCTGATAGGTTGCCATGGGCAACTTCTCCAACTGGCTCACATCTCCACTTTTATCACTGCTTAGTACATGTCCTCCTTAATTCTGTACGTTCTCTGAGTGTTGCAGAATATGGGCACTTACACAGGATTACACCACGGGATGGGTAGGGTCACGTAAGTATGGGGATAATGCAGGCAGATTGTGCAAATTATTGCAGCCATAAGCAGGGTGGCTTCAGACCATGGGAGGAGCTTCCTTAGGGTTAACGAAATGAGACTTTTTATGGAGAATGTATAATTAATTATATAGATGGACATCAGGTAGTAGAGTGTATGCACTTGTGGAAGTTTTCCTGTTTTATTAGGTGTCTAAGAAGCCTTTTGTACAAAATAGCCAGAATTTTAACACTAATCAGACCTTGCGCCCACCAGGACTGGTGCTAGGGTGTTCGGAGCCCTCCTGCAAACTATAAATTTGCGCCCTCCTACAAATGGGAGAGGCAGTGGGTGTCACTTGTGGAGAAGCAGTAGGTTACTGGTAGGGACAGATTCAGAACAAAATGACAGGGGGTCACCATGACAGAGGAAGGGGAGAAGGGGTATTTGTGCACGCATTCCTAGTTAAATGTAATAATAATAATATCTAAAAATATACGGGATGTAGTTATGTGACCGGCGGTCTCCTGACCGCCGGTCACATGACCTCTCCCTACATCCCGCCCCCTCTAGATCCCAACAGTCGGCATGCCAACTAGCAGGGACTATTCCCACACGTGGACCTGTAGAGTGGGAATAGAACCAGTGTAGACCGCAGGTCACCACCGAGCCCGCAAGGGTCTTGTTGCGCTCGCCCCCTCCAACTCGCCAGCATTCTGCCGTCGGGATCCAGCAGTCGGGATGCTTACCGCCGGGATTCCCGGCGCCGATAACCCGATCCACACCCAGATATACCAAAGATGAGCATGGCTACATCTGTACTATAGCAGTTTATTTGTATATATATTTGTATATATACACACACTGAAATAAAATAGAAATCTAAAATTATTATTAATAGAAAATTATGCTCACATGACATGCCTCAGATTAATTATGCGGTGCTGTTTTGCGTCTGTTGGTCTGCGCCTCTTTTGATGGCAGCTGCCAGCCATGGAGGGGGGAGGGGAGGCATAGGCACACATGAGGAGGTAACAGAGGTACAGATGGGGAAAGAGGCAGCGTCATACATGAGGGGGGCAGAGGGACTAATGAACATGGTGGCAGAGGTAGAGCTGTAACTAGACATTTTGGTGCCCTGTGCCAGAAAGAGAATTGGTGCCCTAATCCCCCCCTCCGCAAAAAATATAGGGACATAGCTTCATGGGGAAGGGGCGTGGTCACAAAATAATACCAATTCATATTACATTGCACAGTAGCCTCCATTATTCAAATTATTCCACACAGTAGTACCACTTATATACATTACACCAGGTAGAGCTCCTTATACACATTACTCAAGACAGGGCCCCCTTTTTACACATTACTGCTTCAGAGACCCCCTTTTTACACATTACGGCAGTAGAGCCCCCTTTTTACATATTACGGCAGCAGAGACACCCTTTTACACATTACAGCAGCAGAGTCCCCGTTTTTACACATTACGGCAGAAGAGTCCCCTTTTTACATATTACGGCAGCAGAGTACCCTTTTTACATATTACGGCAGCAGAGTACCTTTTTATACATTACGGCAGCCGAGTCCCCTTTTTACACATTACGGCAGCAGAGTCCCCTTTTTACATATTACGGCAGCAGAGACCCCCTTTTACACATTACGGCAGCAGAGTCCCCTTTTTATACATTACGACAGAAGACAAAAAAGAGATTGGATATCTTATGCGCCCAACGTTTGATAAGGTAGAACAGACACTTAATCATGTGAAAGTTCTCGTGTAGCAAGTCCAAAAAGTTCTCCTTTATCACTCCTTTAGGTTGGAAGACCCAAGTTTTTTCCTCCAAACGAATGCCGTGGATGCAACAGAGGAAAGGAGAAAAACAAACAGAAAAAATCCAATGTGTAGTACAGTCTTTTCCACAGTCAGAAATATATATCAATTCAGGAAGAACGGGTTCCTCAGAAGTAAATTCCCACTCCGTGTATGGTCTATGTTAGGGGACCACCCAAATCAACGTGATGATGTATACTAATTCGTGCTCACTTTGTAAGCTTACATAAAACAAGTATTCTCATGCACATAAAGGTATCTTTTTCTTTGTCTTTTACTTCTCACAGTAAATTCACATGTACTACCCAAATGGTCAGAAAGAGTTTCAGCTTACACGTGGCTTACTTGTAACAAGCAGATGTAATCATATAACGGTTTCTTTAATCGTTTTCACACAGAAGGGATGACGTTTTCACATGCTCCCGTCCATGGATATTAAAGGAAAAATGGAAAGATACAAAAACAATGTGTAGATAATCCTTCTGTTACGTTCCTGGTGCTCAGAACAAGAGAGATGTTGCGTAGTGAGTCCAGAGCACCAGAACGTGACGCTGAAATAAGGTGTGGTATGGAAATAGCCCCTAGCAGCCGTGTGGTCAGTTCACACCTGCGTGACTATGGTTTCTTGGGCCCACGGCAGCCGCGTTTGAAGGGCGGATTAGGTCTGCCCAACTCCGATGCCCCCAGGTCTTAGAGTGAGACAAGGCGTGAACCGAGACAGGATAATAACAAGGGGACCTCTAACTAAAGCAAACAGAAGGCTAGGGGCTACTAACAACCCTAAAACTAAATACATGTGCGGCACGCCGCCAAAGGAAAAGAACAACAAAGGAAATGCTGTCCACACGCCGACACTATACTGTTGTGTACCGGCGGTGACAGCATATGCAGAACCCTCTGCAAAACACCAGTAACAGATATAACCAAGGAATACAGTGGCCTAGGCCGACGGACGCGGCAAAGCCGCTACTCACGGAACCGGTACAAATACTGGCAAACGGACAGGAACCCCCAATGTAGCCGACACAGGCTCTCAGAACCGGAGGACAGGCAGAATCCCAAACGACAGACCGGTGGACACCAAGAAGCCAGATACTCGACCAGGCACAGACAAAGCCACAGGACTTCTGGACAGGAACACTTCACGGCAGGACACGGGATCAGACACTGGATCAGACACTCGGGAACTGTACAGCCTCCCGATAATTATCGAAACTTCTCCCGGGACTATGACCTCCGGAACTTTTGCTGAAGCTATAACCTTCAGAACCTCCACTAACGCTATGCCTCTTGAGTCCTTTCCTGGGGAAGCGACCTCTAGACCCTTCTCTAGGGCTGTGTCTCTCGAGACCCCACTTGGGGAAATTACTTCAAAGATCCCTTCTGGGGTTTTGCTTCTCGAGTTCCCTTCTAGAACTATGGTTTTTTGATACCCTTTCTGGGGTTGCGCTTTTCAAGTCTCTACCTGGGGTAACAGCTTCTGAGACCCCTTCTGGTATTGACACCTGAGCTATAATATTCGATGTCCCTCTATGACCCAGAGCATCGGGTACCGCTCCAGGACTCTGGGCATCGGGTACCGCTCCAGGACTCTGGGCATTGGTTACCGCTCCAGGATTCTGGGCATCGGGTACCGCTCCAGGACTCTGGGCATCGGGTACCACTCCAGGACTCTGGGCATCGGGTACCGCTCCAGAGGTTTGCAACTCTGCTTCAACAGGAAAATCAAGAGAGGAGAGAAACATTCTCCTTTGGTTCCTGAATCTATAATGGGGCTCCCTAGCCCAAGGACCCCAATTATAGGACAGAGTGCTTTTTAGTGTGGGTTGTGTGACAAGTACCTCTGCCACAGTAGAGACAGGAGTAGGTCTTGTATCCTGACTCAACTTGGCCTGAGGGCAGGACTTGTCGCCACACTTTGGCTTGCGCAACTCACAGGTCTGCAGATAGTAGCCTAAACCCCCACAATATAGGCATAAATTAAAGTTTCTGTGACGCAGACGCTCCTCTTCTGAGAGCCTGGGCCGCAGAAAACTTTTAAACTTTTTCTCTCCAACTGAACCTGAGGATTCTCTTGTCACCATATTGTGAGCAAGAGTCTCTTCAGAGATAGATGTACTCTCAACAACTTCTGGCAAGATAAGCAAAATTTTTGTCAGAAGGTTTTGCAGTTGCTTTAAGGATTGCTGCAAAACTTCCAGTCGCTCAAGTTTCAAAGCACTGAAAGCAGAGTTCAGGGCTGAGAGAGACGCCTGCAGGGCTTGCATAGTTGGCATAGGAGGATTTCAAACTAGACAAGACAAGACTGGACTGGATTTTTAAACACCGGACTGGATTCTGCACACCGGACTGGATTCTGCACACTGAGTTCTAGACAGGACTGGATTCTAAACACCGGACTGGATTCTGCACACTGAGTTCTAGACAGGACTGGATTCTAAACACCGGACTGGATTCTGCACACTGAATTCTAGACAGGACTGGATTCTAAACACCGGACTGAATTCTACACACTGAATTCTAGAAAGGACTAGATTCTAAACACCGGACTGGATTCTGCACACTGAATTCTAGACAGGACTGGATTCTAAACACCGGACTGGATTCTGCACACTGAATTCTAGACAGAACTGGATTCTAAACACCGGACTGGATTCTGCACACTGAATTCTAGACAGGACTGGATTCTAGACAGGACTGGATTCTAGACAAGACACTGGACTGGGCCAAAAAAGAAAAAGCTTTATTTCTTTTTTGTTGTATTGCCGGTGATAATGTTACGTTCCTGGTGCTCAGAACAAGAGAGATGTTGCGTAGTGAGTCCAGAGCACCAGAACGTGACGCTGAAATAAGGTGTGGTATGGAAATAGCCCCTAGCAGCCTACCTCCATTGTTTCACCCGTGTGGTCAGTTCACACCTGCGTGACTATGGTTTCTTGGGCCCACGGCAGCCGTGTTTGAAGGGCGGATTAGGTCTGCCCAACTCCGATGCCCCCAGGTCTTAGAGTGAGACAAGGCGTGAACCGATACAGGATAATAACAAGGGGACCTCTAACTAAAGCAAACAGAAGGCTAGGGGCTACTAACAACCCTAAAAATAAATACATGTGCGGCACGCCGCCAAAGGAAAAGAACAACAAAGGAAATGCTGTCCACACGCCGACACTATACTGTTGTGTACCGGCGGTGACAGCATATGCAGAACCCTCTGCAAAACACCAGTAACAGATATAACCAAGGAATACAGCGGCCTAGGCCGACGGACGCGGCAAAGCCGCTACTCATGGAACCGGTACAAATACTGGCAAACGGACAGGAACCCCCAATGTAGCCGACACAGGACTTCTGGACAGGAACGCTTCACGGCAGGACACGGGATCAGACACTGGGTCAGACACGGGATCAGACACGGGATCAGACACGGGATCAGACACTGGATCAGACACTCAGGAACTGGCAGGAACTAGCTCAGAACTCAAGAACTATCACCGGCGTCTGTGTATTGCACTGAGCCAGAATATAACAGAGAGCCCTAATTAATTATGTCGTGCAGCTGCCCTGTTGCATGACTCCAAACTGACAAGATGCAATTAGCAGACAGGTGAGGCCAAACACATGGAAACAGGCTGCAATTACACAGACTCACCACCGACAGCAAACAAGAATCTTCTAAACCAGAGCAAAGGGAAATCCTGGCCTGCAAGAGAACTATAAACATAAAATACGGAAAACAGGAATAAACCACTACCTGTGGTTCATAACAGTACCCTCTCCTTAAGGGTGAGCTCCGAACACCCCATGACACCCACGGGGAACATAAACAGAAGTATAACATAAAATACATAACCAAAATGCAAAACAGGAATGAGCCACAGCCGTGGCTCATAACACCTTCTCTCTAAATTATCACATGGGGGTAGGATATTCTATACCCTCTCCCACAAGGTGGAAATAACTTTCTTTAGGGGTCACCACAAATGTGCTGGAATGGATTAATACTCACTGGTAGATAGAGATGGAAACAATAGTACCAGATAATTTTCTAATAACCAAATAAGAGTATTTCTATTCAGCTTACACTCAAGCTTACTTGAGACAAGTCGATACAATCATATAGCGTTTTCTTTTCCTCTCCATTTGGGACAGCCAAAATCCCAAAAATGTTCACCATATCACAATAATACAACAGTAGATTTATTGATAAAAAACAGTAAAACATATAACAATAGTAAAAAGGGATACACCACAATGTTATGACCAAGAAAGAACCTAGGATGATGTCATATAGAACTCAGCTGGATAGGTAAACCACACAAATAGGGCCCTCATGTGCTCACCGTTCCAGCCGGATACCATAGGTGAATGGTCTGGGTGTATCCAAGAATAAAAAAACTCCACCAACGTGTTTCGACTGCTTATGTCTTCCTCAGGGTGGATATCATATCCCAGAGCGATCTATTTAACCTCTAGGGGAGCCCGCCCATTTAATTAGATAATTGATGTAATTTGCAAATTCTATAGTAATGGGGGGGGCCCAGGATGTGGCTGTTAACAATGAGGGGTATTGCAAACTTTTAATGAATGAGTGGAAATGTTAAATAACAAGTGAATAGTGATAATAGATACACTGAATGAAATTGATATAAACGACATGGTTGTCATAGCAACCCGTATCCGTCCAATAACATGGTATCAGCCCGTTGGTAAACCAATTAGAAAGAGCCTTTAATACCAAGGTCGGGATACTACCTCCGGAGAACGGCGACATACTTCCTTCATATGCGTTCCACCGATCTCCGGAAGTAGAGCGGATGTGCGTCAACTTCCGGGCTGGTCACGCCGGCGGAAAGCACATAAATTATGTGCGTTGCACCGACTGACAGGAAACATATGGATTGCGTTCCAACTCGTCCCGGAAGTGACGTGGATGTGTTTGACCATCACCAAGATGTTGTTCTCCCCATCTTTCCTTAAGTGATCGGGAGGTACGTCCTATATATTGTATCCAGTGCAGTTGTAATTTACAATATATAGGACGTACCTCCCGATCACTTAAGGAAAGATGGGGAGAACATACACGAAACATAAAAAAAGGTTTTGATAAACACAATTTATCCAACCACTTCAAGAATGACCATAACTGTTCTTTGGATTCTATATCCTTGGTGATAGGTATTAAGAAAGTAATTGGAAACTGGAGAAAAAAAGACATCCAAATTTTATTAGCACAAACAGAAATGAAGTACATACATATGATGAAATCACTCATCCCCACAGGTTTAAATGCAGAATTTGAACTGAAATGGTTTCTCTGAAGTATTATACTTATTTATATACTATCAATCTCATTTCATTCACTTATGCACCCAATTTACTTTATTTTTATATATTGTATGTTTAATTTTGTTTTGATCACTAATGTAGGTTGTGCCATCCCGGTCTTTGGAACGCTAATGACACTTCCTGTAACGTGTGTACCGCATGTTACACGTTAGTGTGCTATCGGCCGTTCACCCTGGTGATGGTCAAACACATCCACGTAACTTCCGGGACGAGTTGGAACGCAATCCATATGTTTCCTGTCAGTCGGTGCAACGCACATAATTTATGTGCTTTCCGCCGGCGTGACCAGCCCGGAAGTTGACACACATCCGCTCTACTTCCGGAGATCAGTGGAACGCATATGAAGGAAGAATGTCGCCGTTCTCCGGAGGTAGTATCCCGACCTTGGTATTAAAGGCTCTTTCTAATTGGTTTACCAACGGGCTGATACCATGTTATTGGATGGATACGGGTTGCTATGACAACCATGTCGTTTATATCAATTTCATTCAGTGTATCTATTATCACTATTCACTTGTTATTTTACAGTTCCACTAATTCATTAAAAGTTTGCAATACCCCTCATTGTTAACAGCCATATCCTGGGCCCCCCATTACTATAGAATTTGCAAATTACATCAATTATCTAATTAAATGGGCGGGCTCCCCTAGAGGTTAAATAGATCGCTCTGGGATCTGATATCCCCCCTGAGGAAGACATAAGCAGTCGAAACGCGTTGGTGGAGTTTTTTTATTCTTGGATACACCCAGACCATTCACCTATGGTATCCGGCAGGAACGGTGAGCACATGAGGGCCCTATTTGTGTGGTTTACCTATCCAGCTGAGTTCTATATGACATCATCCTAGGTTCTTTCTTGGTCATAACATTGTGGTGTATCCCTTTTTACTATTGTTATATATTTTACTATTTTTTATCAATAAATCTACCGTTGTAGTATTGTCATACGGTGAACATTTTTTGGATTTTGGCTGTCCCGAGTGGAGAGGAAAAGAAAACGCTATATGATTGTATCGACTTGTCTCAAGTAAGCTTGAGTGTAAGCTGAATAGAAATACTCTTATTTGGTTATTAGAAAATTATCTGGTACTATTGTTTCCATCTCTATCTACCAGTGAGCATTAATCCATTCCAGCACATTTGTGGCGATCCCTAAAGAAAGTTGTTTCCACCTTGTGGGAGAGGGTATAGAATATCCTACCCCCATGTGATAATTTAGAGAGAAGAATTATCTACACATTGTTTTTGTATCTTTCCATTTTTCCTTTAATATCCATGGACGGGAGCATGTGAAAACGTCATCCCTTCTGTGTGAAAACGATTAAAGAAACCGTTATATGATTACATCGGCTTGTTACAAGTAAGCCACGTGTAAGCTGAAACTCTTTCTGACCATTTGGGTAGTACATGTGAATTTACTGTGAGAAGTAAAAGACAAAGAAAAAGATACCTTTATGTGCATGAGAATACTTGTTTTATGTAAGCTTACAAAGTGAGCACGAATTAGTATACATCATCACGTTGATTTGGGTGGTCCCCGAACATAGACCATACACGGAGTGGGAATTTACTTCTGAGGAACCCGTTCTTCCCGAATTGATATATATTTCTGACTGTGGAAAAGACTGTACTACACATTGGATTTTTTCTGTTTGTTTTTCTCCTTTCCTCTGTTGCCATCCACGGCATTCGTTTGGAGGAAACAACTTGGGTCTTCCAACCTAAAGGAGTGATAAAGGAGAACTTTTTGGACTTGCTACACGAGAACTTTCACACGATTAAGTGTCTGTTTTACCTTATCAAATGTTGGGCGCATAAGATATCCAATCTCTTTTTTGTTATTATTGCCTATTCCAGTTTTAATAACACTGGTAGATATCCATTTGCTGCCTACATTATCCAGCGCAGAGGTATACTTATCTGTTTATTGCCTTTACGACAGAAGAGTCCGAGGGGGAGAGAGTGAGTGTGTGTGTGTGTGTGTGTGTGTGTGTGTGACAGGCGGTGGTGGCGGGTTGGTGCGGAGCACAGTGGGTAGAGACTGCACATTGCTGCCCGCTGTATCTATTAGCAGCGGTGGATGCGGACAATGGCAGGGGGATGTGCTGGTTCTCTTCACTGCAGGAAATGACTGAAGAGGTTGGGCAAGTGCGAAGCGCATCGGTTAGAGACTGCACACTGCTGCTCGCTGTATCTATTAGCAGCAGTGTTTCTGTGTCGCGGTGGATACGGGCAGAGGCGGGGAGATGTGCTGGTTTTCCTCGCTGCAGGAGATGACAGGAGGGAGAAAGGTGCAGAGCACATGGGGTAGAGACTGCACCATGCTGCCCGCCCGCTGTAATACAGTATCTATTAGCAGCAGTGTATCTGCTACTGCCTGGTCACGGTGGATGTGGGTGGCGGTGGCAGCAGGGAGAAATTACGGTTCTTCGCCTACAGTGCCTATGCGCTGTGGGCCCACACACTCAGCACACACCTAGTTACGGCCCTGGGCAGAGGTACGATGGCATAGGAAGCAGAGGCATGGGAGGGGGGGGGGTGGACACACTTCAGAGACACAGAAAGAGGGGACAGAGGCACGGATGGAGAATGTACTAAAGATAAATATATGAAAGTGAGCAGAGGCACTGATGGGAAAGAGGATGGTAGATGCTAGAATCAAGTTGGAGAAAGGACATCTGTTGTCAGGGGGAGGAGCTAGACCAGCGGGATAGTACTTTCACTATCCACGCCACCAACTACTACCTTTAGCAACCCAGTGGCAAGCAGAGCGAGCCAGTGAGTCCTAATCGTGGCGAGCGATGTGAGCCTGCAAGGGTACATTTCGGGTACCATGTTCAGGTATGGCTCCTCCTCCTGGTGGCGTCAGAGGCCCTTTCTCCAACTTGATTTTAGCTATAACCAAAAGAGAACTGAGGCATAGAAGAGGGAGGGGCAGAAACATAGTTGATATAGGTTGGTAGGAGCAGAGCCACACATAGGGATATAGAGAAAGAGGCACATATGGGGTGGGAAGGAGCAGAGGCACACATAGGGATATAGAAAGAGAGGAACACATGGGGTGGATAGGAGCAGAGACACACATAGGGATATAGAAAGAGAGGAACACATGGGGTGGATAGGAGCAGAGACACACATAGGGATATAGAGAAAGAGGCACACATGGGCAGAATAGGAGCAGAGGCACATGGGAAAGAGGCACACTTGGGGTGGATAGGAGCAAAGGCACACATGAGGTGTGAAGGAACAGAGTCACACGGGAAAGAGGCACACATAGGGTGGGTAGGAGCAGAGGCACATGGGAAAGAGGCACACATGGGGGGGTAGGAGCAGAAGCACATGGGAAAGAATCACACTTGGGGTGGGTAGGAGCAGAGGCACATGGGAAAGAGGCACACATGGGGTGAGTAGGAGCAGCTGGGGAAGCTCTGGGAGCCTATATCTAGCCCAGCTAGTGGAAGCAGGGGGAGGAGAAGAAAGGAGGAGCTGCAGGAGACCTGGGGGCAGGGCAACACATAAAGGAGTGAAGAGAGGAAGCTGAGGAGCTGCTGGGAGATTTAGGGAGTCCCCTGCCATCCACTTACCTATCTGGCTGGCTGGCAGGCAGGAATCCTGGATCTGTAGCAGAGTCAGACTGGTCTAGTGTAGCTCCGCCCCCTTATGTCCCATGTAGCTCCGCCCCTTTAGTGCCGCATCGCTTTGACCCCTTTTCCGGCTGAACACTGACGTGCCGCTGTAACAGGGGAGGGGGGAGGAGGATTCAAGCTGCCGTCGCCGCTGCCTGTCAGTGTGACAGGTGCAGCAGCTGGCAGCAACGGAAGAGACAGGCGGCGCAGCAGGGATGCAAAGCAGGGAGAGAGCCTTTCCACCCTGGCGCCTCCCTGCTTTGCATCTCTTTGCTGAACAGGTAGCACCAGGCCTGGCGCTTGCCACAGGTTCTATACCCACTCTATGGGTGTCGTGGATATCCACGAGTGGTAAAAGCCCCTATGAGCCAGGATTCCGGCTGGCAGGGTATGCTTCAAAGTTGCAGAGAATTACCATGAACACATAAATCGGGTGTGGTATAGAAGATCTACATTCAGTAAGACTACAGTCATTAGGTCGACTCCATATAGTCGAGAGGCAAAAGGTTGACATGGACAAAAGGTTGACAGGTACAAAAAGTTGATGGGGTCAAAACGACAGTATGACAATGGTCGACACACCTTTTTTTGCACTTTCGGGGTTAGTGTGGATAGTTTTTCCATCTGGAATCACCATTTGTAGAAACGCATCCACTCGCGGCCTCGCCTTGCACACCGCGCTTTGGGCGCGGTGTCTCGTTGCACTTTGCTGACCACAAGGTTACTAAAGGTCATGATTTGGGACATGGATAGTAAAGGAAGGAACAAGTCCAAAAACATGAAACAAAAAATTGTCAAGTCGACCATATGAACCTGTTGACTTTTTCCAGTGTTGATCTTTCATATGTTGACCTTTTGTCCATGTCAGTCTTGTGCCAGTCAACCATATGGGGTCAACCTATAGTCTGGATCCCGCATAAATCAATGCACAGCAACAAAATCACAATGCAAAGTTGTGACAATTGAATCTGCTTTACGGTTACCTATTATATACATGTATGTTACTCCACTGTACATTAATCTAAGACATTACAATGTTATAATTTTTGTATTGAATTATAATGGTGGCAAAATATGATATCTGCTTCAGTGCCATATTGATGCCATGACCTTAAGTTTGCAAAACTGCTTTCACATTATTGCATATACCAGTGATCTCCAACCCGTAGCTCGCGAGCTACCAGTAGCTCGCCGTAGTATTTTCGGTAGCTCACAGAGCGCACGGGCTTGGGAAGTCACTGGCACTCCTCCTCCCCTCATTTTTAATATGGTGCCGGCCGTCAGCCAATCAGAGCTCGTGGACGGGCAGTGGTGGCACCTGAGACCACGAGTTTTGATTGGCTCACTTACCGACATCATATTTGAAATGCTCTACGCCGGAAATTCTGTCACCCTCACCACAGCCACTCTCCGGACTTCTCAGGAGAGGCGCGCGCTGCACTTTCCTCCCCTTCCGTCCCTCATACAGGAGGAGCAGCACCGGCGGCAGTAGACGAAGCCAGCAAGGGTTAGCACTGTGTGGGGCACTGTATCGGACACTGCAGGGGGCATTATTTGTGTATCTGGCACTGCTGAGGGGCATTATTTGTGTATCTGGCACTATGCAGGGGGGGCATTACTTGTAGTTGTGAGGCAACACCCACTTTTGTGTGGCCACACCTACTTTCGCAGGAACGCACGTGCATTGAGGGAGGGAGAGCTCCTTTAGAGGTTTTATTTTCCGAAAGTAGCTCACACCCCAATTAAGGTTGGAGACCACTGGCATATACTGTAAGTAAGACCTGCTATCTGTTTTATTGTTTATTTTTCAAATGATTGCCCATTAATTTAAAGTAATATAAATTATCATACACTGGAACTCGAGTATTCCAGGAAATCAGGGATATTGGAAAGTTAGAAAGCTCTTAGGATATTGGCCCTCATTCTGAGTTGTTCGCTCGCTAGCTGCTTTTAGCAGCCGTGCAAACGCTAAGCCGCCACCCTCTGGGAGTGTATCTTAGCTTAGTAGAAGTGCGAACGAAAGGTTCGCAGCGCTGCTACAAAAAAAGATTGTGCAGTTTCAGAGTAGCTCGAGACCTACTCCTATCTTGCGATCACTTCAGACTATTTAGTTCCTGTTTTGATGTCACAAACACGCCCTGCGTTCGCCCAGCCACGCCTACGTTTCTCCAGCCACTCCTGCGTTTTTATCTGGCACGCCTGTGTTTTTTCACACACTCCCCGAAAACGGTCAGTTACCACCCAGAAACACCCACTTCCTGTCAATCACTCTGCGGCCAGCAGTGCGACTGAAAAGCGTCGCTAGAGCTTGTGTAAAACTGCATCGGCTTTTGTGAAAGTACGACGCGCGTGCGCAGTGCCCCCCATACGCATGCACAGAATTGCCGTTTTTTGGCCTGATCGCTGCGCTGCGAACGAAAGCAGCTAGCGATCAACTCAGACTGAGGGCCATTGTACACTCTAGACCTATAACTTAACAATAGTTTATGTTTCTTGGTGCAATACAAGTATCACTGATATTTCATTTACCACAATTACTGTACATTGCTTTTAACATAAAAAAATGATAAACATCAATATATATGTGACTTTCTCCTGCAGTTAAAAAAAGTCTCATTAATTGTGCAGAAAAAAAACATTCAACAAAATCCTTCATAGTAAGAACCCATATAATTAGGGGCCTCATCTGCATTGTTAATTGGAGATAAACGATTTTCACTGGTTACCGTGGAGTGATGCATTAAATCTATTCATCAGAGAAAGAGACAATTAGATGCTCCTGTTCAGCAGATTTCCTGGGTGTACGACTTTGCTCATTTCAATATTCATTTGGGGACAGAATACTATTAGAGAAGCCTGATAGCTAAATGTGCTTCCTAATCTACTGCTGACGCTCATACTCCTTAAGCCAGTGCTTGAGAACCAGGAGATGGGAAAGTGCTTCTATGTACTGGTGACACATAATGAGGCTAGGCATCTGCTGAAGTGATACAAAAAAGCATTAAATGAGCTTTCTGTAATGTATTTTTTTACAATAGACGTCATTTACAAAAGCCGTTTTCACAATGGAGGGGTAACAAAACAGACGTGCAGTCAGCTTGGTCCAAATCAGAGGTTTTATCTCAGCGTCATAGGATAATACATAGAAAGACATCAACTACTTGGTTCGCTTAATTCCTCGTCCATGTTTAAAATATTATCTAATGCTCAAAGAACATTAACATAACAGCCTTGGTTATCACTGCTTCTCTACATGTACAATATCAAGAGCAATTCCATGTCTCCAGTTGTGCTTCTGTACTATCTCAATGCCGCCACCATAGCCGGCTATCTCATTAAGCTTCTGTATTATCTCAATGCCACCACCATAGCCCACTATCCAGTTACGCTTCTGTACTATCTCAATGCCGCCACCATAGCCCGCTATCCAGTTGTGTTTCTGTATTATCTCAATGCCGCCACCATAGCCCGCTATCCAGTTGTGTTTCTGTATTATCTCAATGCCGCCACCATAGCCCGCTATCCAGTTGTGCTTCTGTATTATCTCAATGCCACCACCATAGCCGGCTATCCAGTTGTGCTTTTGTATTATCTCAATGCCGCCACCATAGCCGGCTATCCAGTTGTGCTTCTGTATTATCTCAATGCCACCACCATAGCCCACTATCCAGTTGTGCTTCTGTATTATCTCAATGCCACCACCATAGCCGGCTATCCAGTTGTGCTTTTGTATTATCTCAATGCCGCCACCATAGCTGGCTATCCAGTTGTGCTTCTGTATTATCTCAATGCCGCCACCATAGCCCGCTATCCAGTTGTGCTTCTGTATTATCTCAATGCCACCACCATAGCCGGCTATCCAGTTGTGCTTTTGTATTATCTCAATGCCGCCACCATAGCTGGCTATCCAGTTGTGCTTCTGTATTATCTCAATGCCGCCACCATAGCCCGCTATCCAGTTGTGCTTCTGTACTATCTCAATGCTGCCACCATAGCCGGCTATCCAGTTGTGCTTCTGTATTATCTCAATGCCGCCACCATAGCCCGCTATCCAGTTGTGCTTTTGTATTATCTCAATGCCGCCACCATAGCCCGAAATCCAGTTGGGCTTCTGTATTATCTCAATGCCTCCACCACAGCTGGCTATCCAGTTGTGTTTCTGTATTATCTCAATGCAGCCACCATAGCCTGTTATCCAGTTACGCCTCTGTATTATCTCAATGCCGCCACCATAGCCGGCTATCCAGTTACGCTTCTGTATTATCTCAATGCCGCCACCATAGCCCGCTATCCAGTGATTATAGCAATTAAGGAGGTTTTGCACATCACAGAGGAAACCCCTGTCCCTGACACAAGGGTTTATATGTATACGGGAAAGAAACCTGAGGTAACTTTTCCCCCCTCACACGAACTGAATGAGTTATGTGAAAAAGCTTGGGAATCTCCAGATAAAAAAACTGAAGATTTCCAAACGGATTCTTATGGCGTATCCTTTCCCGCCAACGGACAGGTTACGATGGGAATCCTCCCCTAGGGTGGACAAAGCTTTAACTCGCTTATCCAAAAAGGTAGCCCTGCCGTCCCAGGATACGGCTACCCTCAAGGATGCTGCTGATCGCAAATAGGAGGGTACCCTGAAGTCCATTTATACACATTCAGGTACCTTGCTCAGACCGGCAATCGCGTCGGCCTGGGTCTGTATTGCAGTAGCGGCATGGACTGATACCTTATCAGAGGAGTTTGATACCCTAGATAGGGATACTGTTTTATTGACCCTGGGGCATATTAAAGACGCTGTCCTTTATATGAGAGATGCTCAAAGAGACATTAGTCTGCTGGGTTCTAGAATAAACACTATGTCAATTTCTGCCAGAAGGGTCCTGTGAACTCGGCAATGGACAGGTGATGCCGACTCAAAACGGCATATGGAGGTTTTACCTTACAGGGGTGAGGAATTGTTCGGAGAAGGTCTATCGGACCTGGTCTCCACAGCTATGGATGGAAAGTCAATTTTTTTGCCTTATGTTCCCTCACAGCCTAAGAGAGCACCGCATTATCAAATGCAGCCCTTTCGTTCACAAAGAAACAAGAAAGTCCGAGGTGCGTCCTTTCTTGCCAGAGGGAGGGGCAGAGGAAAGAAGCTGCACAATACAGCTAGTTCCCAAGAACAGAAGTCCTCCCTGGCCTCTGCAAAATCCATCGCATGACGCTGGGGCTCCACTGGCGGAGTCGGGGCCAGTGGGGGCGCGCCTTCGGAATTTCAGCCACATGTGGGTTCACTCCCAGGTGGATCCCTGAGCAATAGAAATTGTGTCTCAGGGTTACAAGCTGGAATTCGAAGAGGTGCCTCCTCGCCGGTTTTTCAAATCGGCCCTACCGTTTCCCCCCCTAGAGAGCGAGATAGTGTTAAATGCAATACAAAAATTGTATCTTCAGCAGGTGGTGGTCGAGGTTCCCCCCCTTCAACAGGGAATGGGGTATTATTCAACCATGTTTGTGGTTCCGAAACCGGACGGTTCAGTCAGACCCATATTGAATTTAAAATCTCTGAACCTATACTTGAAGAGGTTCAAGTTCAAGATGGAATCGCTAAGAGCGGTCATCGCCAGCCTGGAAGGGGGGGATTTTATGGTGTCACTGGACATAAAGGATGCGTACCTTCATGTCCCCATTTATCCACCTCATCAGGCGTACCTAAGATTTGCGGTACAGGACTGTCATTACCAATTTCAGACGTTGCCGTTTGGTCTCTCAACGGCTCCGAGGATTTTCACCAAGGTAATGGCGGAAATGATGGTGCTCCTGCGCAAGCAGGGTGTCACAATTATCCCGTACTTGGACGATCTCCTCATAAAAGTGTTACAACAATGCAGCCACCATAGCCTGTTATCCAGTTACGCTTCTGTATTATCTCAATGCCGCCACCATAGCCCGCTATACAGTTAAGCTTCTGTATTATCTCAATGTCACCACCATAGCCCGTTATCCAGTTGTGCTTTTGTATTATCTCAATGCCGCCACCATAGCTTGTTATCCAGTTGAACTTCTGTATTATCTCAATGCCCCCACCATAGCCCGCTATCCAGTTGTGCTTTTGTATTATCTCAATGCCACCACCATAGCCCGCTATCCAGTTACACTTCTGTATTATCTAAATGCCACCACCATAGCCCGTTATCCAGTTATGCTTCTGTATTATTTCAATGCCGCCACCATAGCCCGTTATCCAGTTACGCTTTTGTATTATCTCAATGCCGCCACCATAGCCAGCTATCCAGCTGTGATTTTGTATTATCTCAATGCCACCACCATAGCCGGCTATCCAGTTGAGCTTCTGTATTATCTCAATGCACCCACTATAGCCGGCTATCCAGTTGTGCTTTTGTATTTATCTCAATGCTGCCACCATAGCCAGCTATCCAGTTGTGCTTTTGTATTATCTCCAAGCCACCACCATAGCCGGCTATACAGTTGTGCTTCTGTATTATCTCAATGCCGCCACCATAGCCATCTATCCAGTTGTGCTTTTGTATTATCTCCAAGCTACCACCATAGCCAGCTATCCAGTTGAACTTCTGTATTATCTCAATGCCTCCACCATAGCCGGCTATCCAGTTGTGCTTTTGTATTATCTCAATGCCACCACCATATCTGGCTATCCAGTTGAGCTTCTGGATTATCTCAATGCCCCCACCATAGCCGGCTATCCAGTTTAGCTTCTGGATTATCTCAATGCCACCACCATGGCAGCGATGCTTGCATGCAACTTATCAAGACATGAAAAGCTCACCTCTTCAGTGCTTGCCAGAAAAACACAATTAAATCTCAGGATGGTGGTATGATTACTTGCAGTGCCGCTGACACCTCTGTATGTTCTACAGAGGTCACATTGTTTAATGCGTACGCATGCCCTTATCAGCTCACTTGTACAGACTGAAAAGATAAATGTTGCGTACGGCAAACGTGCTGTCTTGTTGGCTTGAGCATGTACATTCTGTAAATATAACATTGCTCACTGCACTTGCACTGCCTTATTGACTTGCACATGCACAATAGGAATGAAAATATTGCACTGCATCTACGCAATGTCGATGCAGTATAGTAGAACACAGATCAAAGGAGGTGTAAGACCTCTCTGGAGACAGTGAAAAACAAGCGACAAAACAGGTGTTGACTTACAGTCCGTTTGTGGCCTGGTCTCTATTATTTAGTCAATGTGGCATCACCACAATCACATTAGTACATCAGAAACTATTCTTGGTTGCAATTTGTCATCACGGACAAGAACTTCTTGACCAATGTTGAAGGTCTAAGTAGGTTTCTGAAAACTGTTTGAAATTGTTATGTATTTTTCGTCTCACATCTAGTTTTAACATGTCCCATTGAGACCCCAAGTTTTTCTGCATAAAGAGCACAGCGGATGGCTGACTGGTAATGGAGTGCCACTTCTATGATATATAAATAGGTAGTTGATAATCTTGTGTTGCAATGGTACATGTTCGTGGTACACAGACTTGATAGATTTTTTAAACACTTGCACAAATTTCTAAGCCAACCAAATCACTGGGGGCTGACTGGTGAGGAGCTGATGTAAAATTTTTAATGCCTTGTCCCGCATGAACTTTTGGAATTCCTCCTACACAAATAAGAACCCATTGTCGGTATACTTGCCCAGGTAGACCATGGCTTGCACAGATGGTTGGCAGAACGTCAATTGTTTTATCAGAAGTAGTGGATTTCATTTTTATTACCTCTGGCCACTTGGAATGAGTATCCACTCCAATAAAAATCATACAATCCATGAACGGACCAGCAAAGTCAATATATACATGCTGTCATGGAGATGATGGCCATTACCAGGGGTAAAAATGGGGCTATCTCCTGTGAATTTTGAACTCTATGACAACCTTTACATCCTTTTGTCAATGTTTCGATTTGAACATCGATTTCTTGCCCCCATATGTAGCTTATAGAAAGACTTTACCATGCCCAAGTGACCCTCATGTAAAGTCTCCAAAACTCTGTTTCGCCGGTTTGGTGGTAATACTACTCTGGACTCACACTTTAAAGTTCCCTGACAGAATGAATTTTGATTTTGCTTGACCGAAAATCCATAATATTAAGTATTGCCATATTTAGGCCAACCTTCCAGAGTCAAATCCATTACTTTAGACAGCACAGGGTTCTTCATCATTTCACAATTGATCAAGTCATTGGTAACAAGTTGCTGTTTTACCAACATGTTGTAATACTCTTCCAGTGGGTTTCTACCATTGTTTTCCTCACTTTAGAATAGACAAGGGCCATAAGGCAAACGCTTTTGGTTTATCGCTGCCATCTCTCAGTTGATGTGACAACACTGCTCCAATGCTATATGTTGAGGTATAACATGCCAGTCTGATGGGTAGTTTTGGGTAAGTGCCTTATCAGATGTAATCAGCCTTTTTGTTTCTGAGAATGTTTTCATGCAGTCTTTTGTTCACTTCCAATTGTGCATATTTCCGTACTAGAGCATTTAGTGGGTGAAGCATGGTGGGAATGTCTGACAAGAACCTGTGGTACAGATGTGTCCACCATTATCTTGAGTAGTTACGGAGAATAATACAGCAGGGGATTAAGTCATTACAGCAGGGAATTAAGTCTGACTGGCCAGTCACAGTTAATCCTATTAACTGTCAAGATAAATGTGGATACATCTGTAATAATTCACTAGGCCCAAGTAAGATCTCATTTGTGACACACACTGGGGGTGGGGTGTTTGCAGTACTGCCTCAATTTTATCAGCTAACTTATGTGGTTTACCTATCCACAGCACAAAAGCCTTCTTGGAACAATGCATTTTTGTCTTTATTTACTCTGAGTTTGTATTCCTGTAGTAAGGTTAATTCTTTTTCTAAATTACTTAGATGGTTCTCATTTTTATTTGCCTGTCACAATTATGTCATCCAGGTAACATTGCGTGCCTGGTATTCCTTGTAGGACTTGATCCACTGCTGTCTGCTATAGTGCTGGGACGAAGATAGTCCAAATACAAGATGGTTTTATTGAATAAGCCTTTATGTGTATTGATAGCCAGGTATTTCTTGGATGTTTAATCTGTCTCCATTCATAAGTACACTGGAGCTTGGTCACTTTTGGAGAAATGACTATTAGCTATTGTGCCAATGTATATGGGGGTGGGCACTTTGGACTGCACACCCTAATTCTAAACATAATAAGAGGTGGAGACTTGTAGTTCCACACAGAAAAAAAAGAAAAAGCCTGAGCACACTTCAAATACTAAACACTGCTAATCAGAATAATTATAATAAACTCTGAACTATAACAAATTTGAGGTTCTTAACATAAATTATGCCAAAAATATTTGCCCACCAAACATGACCAGGTGACCTCATCTGGTGGGTCTCTAACACTAAAGTAAATTCCATGGCACAGGGCTGCCCTGGCCAGCACAGGCCAACGGCTCCAAGGCAGCATACTAGTAAGAGGTTTAAGTGATAAAGGGTGTTACATTATTAAAAAGCAGCGGCTATGTGATAAGAGTGTTAAATATGTGAGAGGTAATAATTAAAGTGTTGCATTGGTAGAAAAACAATTTAGTGCCAAAAAAAAATTAATGTTACTATATGATGCCGATAGCACCCAAGCCACACCAACCCAGGGAGCACCACTTTCCGAACTCTTCCCTAAAACTGTTAAAGTATACAAATGTATTAGGACTTACGATCATAGGGGCAGATGTATTAACCTGGAGCAGGCATAAGGAAGTGATAAACCAGTGATATGAGCAAGGTGATAAAGGCACCAGCCAATCAGATCCTAACTGTTCATTTACATATTGGAGCTGATTGGCTGGTGCCTTTATCACCTTGCACATGTCACTGGTTTATCACTTCCTTATGCCGTCTCCAGGTTAATACATCTGGCCCATAGTGCCTTTCCCAATGTGCAGTCTGCTAATGCCAGAGGCCACTGCCAATTAAAAACACCCTTGGGCAGGAGGGAGGGTTGCCAATCCGAGCTTCCACCTCAAGTATACACATGTACACAATATAGAATATATGGGGGGGGGGGGGGTTGTACTGCACATCCTAATTCTAAACATAATGAGAGATGCTACCATGCTGAGACTTATAAAAAAAAGAGAAAGTGCAGGTGCACGCTCCGAATACTAAACATTACTAATCAGAATAATTATAATAAACTCTTCTATTTTGCCAGTGTATCATGACATTTTGCCTATACAGTATGTGCTTTTTCCTCCTTTTTTTTAGAGAAATAATGATATAACTCAAGTGACCCTTTATTGTGCCTGGCTGATTCTGGCAGTCTACATGAGCTGCTCCTTTGCACATTACAAACGCGCTGTGTCAGTTCTAGCTGGTGCTCCACCTATCACCTGAGTAATGCTGAAAAAGAGTCGCCAGTGTTAAGTTTGTGACTGATATTTTCAATTAAGGGTTTCTTAGTAACCATGACACAGTGGTTACTTACACTGTAGAAGTTCCTGAAACACGTTAACACTAAAGACATAGTCATACGCCAACTATATACAGCACACAATAAGATCCAGTACTGTATATCCCTCTGCCAGATTACACACACAATAGGAACTACATACACCACAGTATCCAAGCAGTATTTTTGTTAACATTTTCAATATATTATACTCACAAGACAGTACTTATCACATTCATAATTTAATTCTGTTCATTTGCTATAACATTCCTACGCTGGTCAGGTTCTTGGATTTTTTATATTACAGGTTGAGTATCCCATATCCAAAATGCTTGGGAGCAGGGGTATTTTGGATATCGTATTTTTCCGTATTTTAGAATAATTTGCATACCATAATGAGATATCATAGTGATGGCACCCAAGTCTAAGCACACAATTCCTTTATGTTTCATATACATGGTTGGACTGGCCCACAGGGGTACAGGGGAAACCACCGGTGGGCCCTACTGGGTGGGGGCCCACTCCTTCCTCTAGGGATCAGATTCCAGACTGTACTGTTACTAATCTAGTACATTGTCATGCATGAACTACAGTATTTACTGTATATATTTATCTAGGGGACGAACACTTGCAAAATTGTTATGCAAACCAATGTGGCAGCTGGGCACACCCCCTCTAGAGACTTGCCACACCCCTAAACATGGGCCCCTACCACTGTATTTCCCCGGTGGGCTCTACATGCCCCAGTCCGACACTGTTCATATACACCTTATACACACAGGCTGAAGGTCATTTAATATAATATTTGTAATAACTTTGTGTATTAAACAAAGTTTGTGTACACTGAGTCATCAGAAAACAAAGGTTTCACTATCTCGGTCTCACTCAAAAATTCCGTATTTCGGAATATTCCATATTTCGGAATATTTGGATATGGGATACTCAACCTGTATAAACATTGAGACAACCCACTAATTATTATTTTGTAAGGAAGGGGAGTGTCCTATTTTGCTCTCTTCAGAAGTATGTAACTTATAAGTACAATATGTAAGGCCACTAATGACATCAGTAACCTCTACAGCAGTGGTTCTCAAACTCGGTCCTCAGGACCCCACACTGGTCTTGTTTTGCAGGTCACCCATCAGGAGCACAGGTGTATTCATTACTCACTGACACATTTTAAAACATCCACAGCTGGAGCTAATTATCTTACTTCTTATTCTGTGAGGAGACCTGCAAAACATGATTTGTTTGGGGTCCTGAGGACTGAGTTTGAGAACCTGTGCTCTACAGCACATGTTCTCAAACTCGGTCCTCAGGACCCCACACGGTGCATGTTTTGCAGGTCTCCTCACAGAATCACAAGTGACATAATTAGCTCCACCTGTGGGCCTTTTAAAATGTGTCAGTGAGTAATTAATACACCTGTGCACCTGCTGGGTTACCTGCAAAACATGCACTGTGTGGGGTCCTGAGGACCGAGTTTGAGAACCACTGCTCTACAGGATTCATTGTAGGTTCGGGATGGCCATTGAAGAGTTCAGGATGGTTTCCATTGTCATTGGCACTTTTGCATCAATGGTGGAAGCCATTAACAGGAAACCATTGTTTTTCCATTAATGGTCAGTACTCTTGTGGGACAAGTGACAGTAGCAGGCCAATCAGAGAAAGAGGTGGGACTATGTGACACAATGATGTGCCCTGATGGCCGAAAAACAGTGGTTCTTCGTCATTGATGGTAAAACCATTAACCGTTGGTGGCAAACCATGAATGGTTGCTAAGCATTGATGGTCAATGGTCATCCCTATTGTAAGTTCAGTAACACCAGTGGCGCACCCAGGGGGGGTTTCCGAGCACCCAGAAACCCCCTCCACCAAAATAAAAAATAAAAAAATGATTATTACTATTTATTTTTTTTTGGAGCATGAGTATCATTAATGGGTGTCTAGCGTCCTCTGCAGCCTGCTGTCTTCCTGGTGGCACTTGCAAGTGCTTAATAAAAGTTTACTTTATTTTAATTATAGTACATATATATCCATGTGCATACATATATACACATGTATATACATACATACTGTACATATAAACACACACACACACACACACACACACACACACACACACACACACACATAGATATATGTGTATATATACGTGTACTGTATGTATGTATATATATATATATGTATGCATGTTTAATATGCTATGTATATGTGTATATGTATGTATGTATATATATATATATATATATATATATATATATATATACGGTATACATATGTGTAGAGATATATATATATATATAGCAGAAGAAATCAGGTGGCACTCACAGACTTGTAGCTTGTGGAATCAAACTTCACCCCGTGAAGATGTTTAATATGAACAACAGTAACGTTTCGGGGACGTGTCCCCTTCCTCAGACACGTCCCCGAAACGTTACTGTTGTTCATATTAAACATCTTCACAGGGTGAAGTTTGATTTCACAAGCTACAAGTCTGTGAGTGCCACCTGATTTCTTCTGCCATACATAGGTGGGCCGGCAAGGTCCACAAGGAAGGGCACCACAGCCAGCTGATTTGGAGGAGTGCCGGGGCATTTTCCTGGATATATATATATATATATATACATATACACACACACACACACACACACACTAGAGATGAGCGCCTGAAATTTTTCGGGTTTTGTGTTTTGGTTTTGGGTTCGGTTCCGCGGCCGTGTTTTGGGTTCGAACGCGTTTTGGCAAAACCTCACCGAATTTTTTTTGTCGGATTCGGGTGTGTTTTGGATTCGGGTGTTTTTTTCCAAAAACACTAAAAAACAGCTTAAATCATAGAATTTGGGGGTCATTTTGATCCCAAAGTATTATTAACCTCAAAAACCATAATTTACACTCATTTTCAGTCTATTCTGAATACCTCACACCTCACAATATTATTTTTAGTCCTAAAATTTGCACCGAGGTCGCTGTGTGAGTAAGATAAGCGACCCTAGTGGCCGACACAAACACCGGGCCCATCTAGGAGTGGCACTGCAGTGTCACGCAGGATGTCCCTTCCAAAAAACCCTCCCCAAACAGCACATGACGCAAAGAAAAAAAGAGGCGCAATGAGGTAGCTGTGTGAGTAAGATTAGCGACCCTAGTGGCCGACACAAACACCGGGCCCATCTAGGAGTGGCACTGCAGTGTCACGCAGGATGGCCCTTCCAAAAAACCCTCCCCAAACAGCACATGACGCAAAGAAAAAAAGAGGCGCAATGAGGTAGCTGTGTGAGTAAGATTAGCGACCCTAGTGGCCGACACAAACACCGGGCCCATCTAGGAGTGGCACTGCAGTGTCACGCAGGATGTCCCTTCCAAAAAACCCTCCCCAAACAGCACATGACGCAAAGAAAAAAAGAGGCGCAATGAGGTAGCTGACTGTGTGAGTAAGATTAGCGACCCAAGTGGCCGACACAAACACCGGGCCCATCTAGGAGTGGCACTGCAGTGTCACGCAGGATGTCCCTTCCAAAAAACCCTCCCCAATCAGCACATGATGCAAAGAAAAAGAAAAGAAAAAAGAGGTGCAAGATGGAATTGTCCTTGGGCCCTCCCACCCACCCTTATGTTGTATAAACAAAACAGGACATGCACACTTTAACCAACCCATCATTTCAGTGACAGGGTCTGCCACACGACTGTGACTGATATGACGGGTTGGTTTGGACCCCCCCCAAAAAAGAAGCAATTAATCTCTCCTTGCACAAACTGGCTCTACAGAGGCAAGATGTCCACCTCATCTTCACCCTCCGATATATCACCGTGTACATCCCCCTCCTCACAGATTATCAATTCGTCCCCACTGGAATCCACCATCTCAGCTCCCTGTGTACTTTGTGGAGGCAATTGCTGCTGGTCAATGTCTCCGCGGAGGAATTGATTATAATTCATTTTAATGAACATCATCTTCTCCACATTTTCTGGATGTAACCTCGTACGCCGATTGCTGATAAGGTGAGCGGCGGCACTAAACACTCTTTCGGAGTACACACTTGTGGGAGGGCAACTTAGGTAGAATAAAGCCAGTTTGTGCAAGGGCCTCCAAATTGCCTCTTTTTCCTGCCAGTATAAGTACGGACTGTGTGACGTGCCTACTTGGATGCGGTCACTCATATAATCCTCCACCATTCTATCAATGTTGAGAGAATCATATGCAGTGACAGTAGACGACATGTCCGTAATCGTTGTCAGGTCCTTCAGTCCGGACCAGATGTCAGCATCAGCAGTGGCTCCAGACTGCCCTGCATCACCGCCAGCGGGTGGGCTCGGAATTCTGAGCCTTTTCCTCGCACCCCCAGTTGCGGGAGAATGTGAAGGAGGAGATGTTGACAGGTCGCGTTCCGCTTGACTTGACAATTTTGTCACCAGCAGGTCTTTCAACCCCAGCAGACTTGTGTCTGCCGGAAAGAGAGATCCAAGGTAGGCTTTAAATCTAGGATCGAACACGGTGGCCAAAATGTAGTGCTCTGATTTCAACAGATTGACCACCCGTGAATCCTTGTTAAGCGAATTAAGGGCTGCATCCACAAGTCCCACATGCCTAGCGGAATCGCTCCCTTTTAGCTCCTTCTTCAATGCCTCCAGCTTCTTCTGCAAAAGCCTGATGAGGGGAATGACCTGACTCAGGCTGGCAGTGTCTGAACTGACTTCACGTGTGGCAAGTTCAAAGGGCATCAGAACCTTGCACAACGTTGAAATCATTCTCCACTGCACTTGAGACAGGTGCATTCCACCTCCTATATCGTGCTCAATTGTATAGGCTTGAATGGCCTTTTGCTGCTCCTCCAACCTCTGAAGCATATAGAGGGTTGAATTCCACCTCGTTACCACTTCTTGCTTCAGATGATGGCAGGGCAGGTTCAGTAGTTTTTGGTGGTGCTCCAGTCTTCTGTACGTGGTGCCTGTACGCCGAAAGTGTCCCGCAATTTTTCTGGCCACCGACAGCATCTCTTGCACGCCCCTGTCGTTTTTTAAAAAATTCTGCACCACCAAATTCAAGGTATGTGCAAAACATGGGACGTGCTGGAATTTGCCCATATTTAATGCACACACAATATTGCTGGCGTTGTCCGATGCCACAAATCCACAGGAGAGTCCAATTGGGGTAAGCCATTCCGCGATGATCTTCCTCAGTTGCCGTAAGAGGTTTTCAGCTGTGTGCGTATTCTGGAAAGCGGTGATACAAAGCGTAGCCTGCCTAGGAAAGAGTTGGCGTTTGCGAGATGCTGCTACTGGTGCCGCCGCTGCTGTTCTTGCGGCGGGAGTCCATACATCTACCCAGTGGGCTGTCACAGTCATATAGTCCTGACCCTGCCCTGCTCCACTTGTCCACATGTCCGTGGTTAAGTGGACATTGGGTACAACTGCATTTTTTAGGACACTGGTGAGTCTTTTTCTGACGTCCGTGTACATTCTCGGTATCGCCTGCCTAGAGAAGTGGAACCTAGATGGTATTTGGTAACGGGGGCACACTGCCTCAATAAATTGTCTAGTTCCCTGTGAACTAACGGCGGATACCGGACGCACGTCTAACACCAACATAGTTGTCAAGGCCTCAGTTATCCGCTTTGCAGTAGGATGACTGCTGTGATATTTCATCTTCCTCGCAAAGGACTGTTGAACAGTCAATTGCTTACTGGAAGTAGTACAAGTGGGCTTACGACTTCCCCTCTGGGATGACCATCGACTCCCAGCGGCAACAACAGCAGCGCCAGCAGCAGTAGGCGTTACACGCAAGGATGCATCGGAGGAATCCCAGGCAGGAGAGGACTCGTCAGAATTGCCAGTGACATGGCCTGCAGGACTATTGGCATTCCTGGGGAAGGAGGAAATTGACACTGAGGGAGTTGGTGGGGTGGTTTGCGTGAGCTTGGTTACAAGAGGAAGGGATTTACTGGTCAGTGGACTGCTTCCGCTGTCACCCAAAGTTTTTGAACTTGTCACTGACTTATTATGAATGCGCTGCAGGTGACGTATAAGGGAGGATGTTCCGAGGTGGTTAACGTCCTTACCCCTACTTATTACAGCTTGACAAAGGGAACACACGGCTTGACACCTGTTGTCCGCATTTCTGGTGAAATACCTCCACACCGAAGAGCTGATTTTTTTGGTATTTTCACCTGGCATGTCAACGGCCATATTCCTCCCACGGACAACAGGTGTCTCCCCGGGTGCCTGACTTAAACAAACCACCTCACCATCAGAATCCTCCTGGTCAATTTCCTCCCCAGCGCCAGCAACACCCATATCCTCCTCATCCTGGTGTACTTCAACACTGACATCTTCAATCTGACTATCAGGAACTGGACTGCGGGTGCTCCTTCCAGCACTTGCAGGGGGCGTGCAAATGGTGGAAGGCGCATGCTCTTCACGTCCAGTGTTGGGAAGGTCAGGCATCGCAACCGACACAATTGGACTCTCCTTGTGGATTTGGGATTTCGAAGAATGCACAGTTCTTTGCTGTGCTGCTTTTGCCAGCTTGAGTCTTTTCATTTTTCTAGCGAGAGGCTGAGTGCTTCCATCCTCATGTGAAGCTGAACCACTAGCCATGAACATAGGCCAGGGCCTCAGCCGTTCCTTGCCACTCCGTGTGGTAAATGGCATATTGGCAAGTTTACGCTTCTCCTCCGACAATTTTATTTTAGGTTTTGGAGTCCTTTTTTTTCTGATATTTGGTGTTTTGGATTTGACATGCTCTGTACTATGACATTGGGCATCGGCCTTGGCAGACGACGTTGCTGGCATTTCATCGTCTCGGCCATGACTAGTGGCAGCAGCTTCAGCACGAGGTGGAAGTGGATCTTGATCTTTCCCTAATTTTGGAACCTCAACATTTTTGTTCTCCATATTTTAATAGGCACAACTAAAAGGCACCTCAGGTAAACAATGGAGATGGATACTAGTATACAATTATGGACTGCCTGCCGACTGCAGACACAGAGGTAGCCACAGCCGTGAACTACCGTACTGTACTGTGTCTGCAGCTAATATAGACTGGTTGATAAAGAGAAGATGTCTATGTAACTATGTATGTATAAAGAAGACTGAAAAAAATCCACGGTTAGGTGGTATACAATTATGGACGGACTGCCTGCCGAGTGCAGACACAGAGGTAGCCACAGCCGTGAACTACCGTACTGTACTGTGTCTGCAGCTAATATAGACTGGTTGATAAAGAGAAGATGTCTATGTAACTATGTATGTATAAAGAAGAATGAAAAAAAACCACGGTTAGGTGGTATACAATTATGGACGGACTGCCTGCCGAGTGCAGACACAGAGGTAGCCACAGCCGTGAACTACCGTACTGTACTGTGTCTGCAGCTAATATAGACTGGTTGATAAAGAGAAGATGTCTATGTAACTATGTATGTATAAAGAAGAATGAAAAAAATCCACGGTTAGGTGGTATTACAATTATGGACGGACTGCCTGCCGAGTGCAGAGACACAGAGGTAGCCACAGCCGTGAACTACCGTACTGTGTCTGCTGCGACTGGATGATAAATGATATAAAAAATATATATATATCACTACTGCAGCCGGACAGGTATATATTATATATTATATAATGACGGACCTGCTGGACACTGTCTGTCAGCAGAATGAGTTTTATTTTTATAGAATAAAAAAAAAAAAAACACACAAGTGAAGTCACACGACGAGTGTTTAACTTTTTCAGGCAATCACAATATAAGTATACTACTAACTATACTGGTGGTCAGTGTGGTCAGGTCACTGGTCAGTCACACTGGCAGTGGCACTCCTGCAGCAAAAGTGTGCACTGTTTAATTTTAATATAATATGTACTCCTGGCTCCTGCTATAACCTATAACTGGCACTGCAGTAGTGCTCCCCAGTCTCCCCCACAATTATAAGCTGTGTGAGCTGAGCAGTCAGACAGATATATAATATATATAGTAGAGATGAGCGCCTGAAATTTTTCGGGTTTTGTGTTTTGGTTTTGGGTTCGGTTCCGCGGCCGTGTTTTGGGTTCGAACGCGTTTTGGCAAAACCTCACCGAATTTTTTTTGTCGGATTCGGGTGTGTTTTGGATTCGGGTGTTTTTTTCCAAAAACACTAAAAAACAGCTTAAATCATAGAATTTGGGGGTCATTTTGATCCCAAAGTATTATTAACCTCAAAAACCATAATTTACACTCATTTTCAGTCTATTCTGAATACCTCACACCTCACAATATTATTTTTAGTCCTAAAATTTGCACCGAGGTCGCTGTGTGAGTAAGATAAGCGACCCTAGTGGCCGACACAAACACCGGGCCCATCTAGGAGTGGCACTGCAGTGTCACGCAGGATGTCCCTTCCAAAAAACCCTCCCCAAACAGCACATGACGCAAAGAAAAAAAGAGGCGCAATGAGGTAGCTGTGTGAGTAAGATTAGCGACCCTAGTGGCCGACACAAACACCGGGCCCATCTAGGAGTGGCACTGCAGTGTCACGCAGGATGGCCCTTCCAAAAAACCCTCCCCAAACAGCACATGACGCAAAGAAAAAAAGAGGCGCAATGAGGTAGCTGTGTGAGTAAGATTAGCGACCCTAGTGGCCGACACAAACACCGGGCCCATCTAGGAGTGGCACTGCAGTGTCACGCAGGATGTCCCTTCCAAAAAACCCTCCCCAAACAGCACATGACGCAAAGAAAAAAAGAGGCGCAATGAGGTAGCTGACTGTGTGAGTAAGATTAGCGACCCTAGTGGCCGACACAAACACCGGGCCCATCTAGGAGTGGCACTGCAGTGTCACGCAGGATGTCCCTTCCAAAAAACCCTCCCCAATCAGCACATGATGCAAAGAAAAAGAAAAGAAAAAAGAGGTGCAAGATGGAATTGTCCTTGGGCCCTCCCACCCACCCTTATGTTGTATAAACAAAACAGGACATGCACACTTTAACCAACCCATCATTTCAGTGACAGGGTCTGCCACACGACTGTGACTGATATGACGGGTTGGTTTGGACCCCCCCCAAAAAAGAAGCAATTAATCTCTCCTTGCACAAACTGGCTCTACAGAGGCAAGATGTCCACCTCATCTTCACCCTCCGATATATCACCGTGTACATCCCCCTCCTCACAGATTATCAATTCGTCCCCACTGGAATCCACCATCTCAGCTCCCTGTGTACTTTGTGGAGGCAATTGCTGCTGGTCAATGTCTCCGCGGAGGAATTGATTATAATTCATTTTAATGAACATCATCTTCTCCACATTTTCTGGATGTAACCTCGTACGCCGATTGCTGACAAGGTGAGCGGCGGCACTAAACACTCTTTCGGAGTACACACTTGTGGGAGGGCAACTTAGGTAGAATAAAGCCAGTTTGTGCAAGGGCCTCCAAATTGCCTCTTTTTCCTGCCAGTATAAGTACGGACTGTGTGACGTGCCTACTTGGATGCGGTCACTCATATAATCCTCCACCATTCTATCAATGTTGAGAGAATCATATGCAGTGACAGTAGACGACATGTCCGTAATCGTTGTCAGGTCCTTCAGTCCGGACCAGATGTCAGCATCAGCAGTCGCTCCAGACTGCCCTGCATCACCGCCAGTGGGTGGGCTCGGAATTCTGAGCCTTTTCCTCGCACCCCCAGTTGCGGGAGAATGTGAAGGAGGAGATGTTGACAGGTCGCGTTCCGCTTGACTTGACAATTTTGTCACCAGCAGGTCTTTCAACCCCAGCAGACCTGTGTCTGCCGGAAAGAGAGATCCAAGGTAGGCTTTAAATCTAGGATCGAGCACGGTGGCCAAAATGTAGTGCTCTGATTTCAACAGATTGACCACCCGTGAATCCTTGTTAAGCGAATTAAGGGCTGCATCCACAAGTCCCACATGCCTAGCGGAATCGCTCCGTGTTAGCTCCTCCTTCAATGCCTCCAGCTTCTTCTGCAAAAGCCTGATGAGGGGAATGACCTGACTCAGGCTGGCAGTGTCTGAACTGACTTCACGTGTGGCAAGTTCAAAGGGCATCAGAACCTTGCACAACGTTGAAATCATTCTCCACTGCACTTGAGACAGGTGCATTCCACCTACTATATCGTGCTCAATTGTATAGGCTTGAATGGCCTTTTGCTGCTCCTCCAACCTCTGAAGCATATAGAGGGCTGAATTCCACCTCGTTACCACTTCTTGCTTCAGATGATGGCAGGGCAGGTTCAGTAGTTTTTGGTGGTGCTCCAGTTTTCTGTACGTGGTGCCTGTACGCCGAAAGTGTCCCGCAATTCTTCTGGCCACCGACAGCATCTCTTGCACGCCCCTGTCGTTTTTAAAAAAATTCTGCACCACCAAATTCAAGGTATGTGCAAAACATGGGACGTGCTGGAATTGGCCCATATTTAATGCACACACAATATTGCTGGCGTTGTCCGATGCCACAAATCCACAGGAGAGTCCAATTGGGGTAAGCCATTCCGCGATGATCTTCCTCAGTTGCCGTAAGAGGTTTTCAGCTGTGTGCGTATTCTGGAAAGCGGTGATACAAAGCGTAGCCTGCCTAGGAAAGAGTTGGCGTTTGCGAGATGCTGCTACTGGTGCCGCCGCTGCTGTTCTTGCGGCGGGAGTCCATACATCTACCCAGTGGGCTGTCACAGTCATATAGTCCTGACCCTGCCCTGCTCCACTTGTCCACATGTCCGTGGTTAAGTGGACATTGGGTACAGCTGCATTTTTTAGGACACTGGTGACTCTTTTTCTGAGGTCTGTGTACATTTTCGGTATCGCCTGCCTAGAGAAATGGAACCTAGATGGTATTTGGTACCGGGGACACAGTACCTCCAACAAGTCTCTAGTTGGCTCTGCAGTAATGATGGATACCGGAACCACGTTTCTCACCACCCAGGATGCCAAGGCCTCAGTTATCCGCTTTGCAGTAGGATGACTGCTGTGATATTTCATCTTCCTCGCAAAGGACTGTTGAACAGTCAATTGCTTACTGGAAGTAGTACAAGTGGGCTTACGACTTCCCCTCTGGGATGACCATCGACTCCCAGCGGCAACAACAGCAGCGCCAGCAGCAGTAGGCGTTACACGCAAGGATGCATCGGAGGAATCCCAGGCAGGAGAGGACTCGTCAGAATTGCCAGTGACATGGCCTGCAGGACTATTGGCATTCCTGGGGAAGGAGGAAATTGACACTGAGGGAGTTGGTGGGGTGGTTTGCGTGAGCTTGGTTACAAGAGGAAGGGATTTACTGGTCAGTGGACTGCTTCCGCTGTCACCCAAAGTTTTTGAACTTGTCACTGACTTATTATGAATGCGCTGCAGGTGACGTATAAGGGAGGATGTTCCGAGGTGGTTAACGTCCTTACCCCTACTTATTACAGCTTGACAAAGGGAACACACGGCTTGACACCTGTTGTCCGCATTTCTGGTGAAATACCTCCACACCGAAGAGCTGATTTTTTTGGTATTTTCACCTGGCATGTCAACGGCCATATTCCTCCCACGGACAACAGGTGTCTCCCCGGGTGCCTGACTTAAACAAACCACCTCACCATCAGAATCCTCCTGGTCAATTTCCTCCCCAGCGCCAGCAACACCCATATCCTCCTCATCCTGGTGTACTTCAACACTGACATCTTCAATCTGACTATCAGGAACTGGACTGCGGGTGCTCCTTCCAGCACTTGCAGGGGGCGTGCAAATGGTGGAAGGCGCATGCTCTTCACGTCCAGTGTTGGGAAGGTCAGGCATCGCAACCGACACAATTGGACTCTCCTTGTGGATTTGGGATTTCAAAGAACGCACAGTTCTTTGCGGTGCTTTTGCCAGCTTGAGTCTTTTCAGTTTTCTAGCGAGAGGCTGAGTGCTTCCATCCTCATGTGAAGCTGAACCACTAGCCATGAACATAGGCCAGGGCCTCAGCCGTTCCTTGCCACTCCGTGTGGTAAATGGCATATTGGCAAGTTTACGCTTCTCCTCCGACAATTTTATTTTAGGTTTTGGAGTCCTTTTTTTACTGATATTTGGTGTTTTGGTTTTGACATGCTCTGTACTATGCCATTGGGCATCGGCCTTGGCAGACGACGTTGCTGGCATTTCATCGTCTCGGCCATGACTAGTGGCAGCAGCTTCAGCACGAGGTGGAAGTGGATCTTGATCTTTCCCTAATTTTGGAACCTCAACATTTTTGTTCTCCATATTTTAATAGGCACAACTAAAAGGCACCTCAGGTAAACAATGGAGATGGATGGATTGGATACTAGTATACAATTATGGACGGGCTGCCGAGTGCCGACACAGAGGTAGCCACAGCCGTGAACTACCGCACTGTACTGTGTCTGCTGCTAATATATAGACTGGTTGATAAAGAGATAGTATACTCGTAACTAGTATGTATGTATAAAGAAAGAAAAAAAACCACGGTTAGGTGGTATATACAATTATGGACGGGCTGCCGAGTGCCGACACAGAGGTAGCCACAGCCGTGAACTACCGCACTGTACTGTGTCTGCTGCTAATATATAGACTGGTTGATAAAGAGATAGTATACTCGTAACTAGTATGTATGTATAAAGAAAGAAAAAAAAACCACGGTTAGGTGGTATATACAATTATGGACGGGCTGCCGAGTGCCGACACAGAGGTAGCCACAGCCGTGAACTACTGTACTGTGTCTGCTGCTAATATATAGACTGGTTGATAAAGAGATAGTATACTCGTAACTAGTATGTATGTATAAAGAAAGAAAAAAAAACCACGGTTAGGTGGTATATACAATTATGGACGGGCTGCCGAGTGCCGACACAGAGGTAGCCACAGCCGTGAACTACCGCACTGTACTGTGTCTGCTGCTAATATATAGACTGGTTGATAAAGAGATAGTATACTCGTAACTAGTATGTATGTATAAAGAAAGAAAAAAAAACCACGGTTAGGTGGTATATACAATTATGGACGGGCTGCCGAGTGCCGACACAGAGGTAGCCACAGCCGTGAACTACCGCACTGTACTGTGTCTGCTGCTAATATATAGACTGGTTGATAAAGAGATAGTATACTCGTAACTAGTATGTATGTATAAAGAAAGAAAAAAAAACCACGGTTAGGTGGTATATACAATTATGGATGGGCTGCCGAGTGCCGACACAGAGGTAGCCACAGCCGTGAACTACCGCACTGTACTGTGTCTGCTGCTAATATATAGACTGGTTGATAAAGAGATAGTATACTCGTAACTAGTATGTATGTATAAAGAAAGAAAAAAAAACCACGGTTAGGTGGTATATACAATTATGGACGGGCTGCCGAGTGCCGACACAGAGGTAGCCACAGCCGTGAACTACCGCACTGTACTGTGTCTGCTGCTAATATATAGACTGGTTGATAAAGAGATAGTATACTCGTAACTAGTATGTATGTATAAAGAAAGAAAAAAAAACCACGGTTAGGTCACTGGTATATACAATTATGGACGGGCTGCCGAGTGCCAACACAGAGGTAGCCACAGCCGTGAACTACCGCACTGTACTGTGTCTGCTGCTAATATAGACTGGTTGATAAAGAGATAGTATACTACTAATATTATATACTGGTGGTCAGGTCACTGGTCACTAGTCACACTGGCAGTGGCACTCCTGCAGCAAAAGTGTGCACTGTTTAATTTTAATATAATATTATGTACTCCTGGCTCCTGCTATAACCTATAACTGGCACTGCAGTAGTGCTCCCCAGTCTCCCCCACAATTATAAGCTGTGTGAGCTGAGCAGTCAGACAGATATATAATATATATAGATGATGCAGCACACTGGCCTGAGCCTGAGCAGTGCACACAGATATGGTATGTGACTGACTGAGTCACTGTGTGTATCGCTTTTTTCAGGCAGAGAACGGATATATTAAATAAACTGCACTGTGTGTCTGGTGGTCACTCACTATATAATATATTATGTACTCCTGGCTCCTGCTATAACCTATAACTGGCACTGCAGTAGTGCTCCCCAGTCTCCCCCACAATTATAAGCTGTGTGAGCTGAGCAGTCAGACAGATATATATAATATTATATATAGATAATAGATGATGCAGCACACTGGCCTGAGCCTGAGCAGTGCACACAGATATGGTATGTGACTGAGTCACTGTGTGCTGTGTATCGCTTTTTTCAGGCAGAGAACGGATTATATTATGTACTCCTGGCTCCTGCTATAACCTATAACTGGCACTGCAGTAGTGCTCCCCAGTCTCCCCCACAATTATAAGCTGTGTGAGCTGAGCAGTCAGACAGATATATATAATATTATATATAGATAATAGATGATGCAGCACACTGGCCTGAGCCTGAGCAGTGCACACAGATATGGTATGTGACTGAGTCACTGTGTGCTGTGTATCGCTTTTTTCAGGCAGAGAACGGATTATAAATAAAAGTGGTGGTCACTGGTCACTATCAGCAAAACTCTGCACTGTACACTACTGAGTACTCCTAATGCTCCCCAAAATTAGTAAATCAAGTGTCTCTCTAATCTATTCTAATTCTAAACGGAGAGGACGCCAGCCACGTCCTCTCCCTATCAATCTCAATGCACGTGTGAAAATGGCGGCGACGCGCGGCTCCTTATATAGAATCCGAGTCTCGCAATAGAATCCGAGCCTCGCGAGAATCCGACAGCGTCATGATGACGTTCGGGCGCGCTCGGGTTAACCGAGCAAGGCGGGAAGATCCGAGTCGCTCGGACCCGTGAAAAAAAACATGAAGTTCTGGCGGGTTCGGATTCAGAGAAACCGAACCCGCTCATCTCTAATATATAGATGATGCAGCACACTGGCCTGAGCCTGAGCAGTGCACACAGATATGGTATGTGACTGACTGAGTCACTGTGTGTATCGCTTTTTTCAGGCAGAGAACGGATATATTAAATAAACTGCACTGTGTGTCTGGTGGTCACTCACTATATAATATATTATGTACTCCTGGCTCCTGCTATAACCTATAACTGGCACTGCAGTAGTGCTCCCCAGTCTCCCCCACAATTATAAGCTGTGTGAGCTGAGCAGTCAGACAGATATATATAATATTATATATAGATAATAGATGATGCAGCACACTGGCCTGAGCCTGAGCAGTGCACACAGATATGGTATGTGACTGACTGAGTCACTGTGTGTATCGCTTTTTTCAGGCAGAGAACGGATATATTAAATAAACTGCACTGTGTGTCTGGTGGTCACTCACTATATAATATATTATGTACTCCTGGCTCCTGCTATAACCTATAACTGGCACTGCAGTAGTGCTCCCCAGTCTCCCCCACAATTATAAGCTGTGTGAGCTGAGCAGTCAGACAGATATATATAATATTATATATAGATAATAGATGATGCAGCACACTGGCCTGAGCCTGAGCAGTGCACACAGATATGGTATGTGACTGACTGAGTCACTGTGTGTATCGCTTTTTTCAGGCAGAGAACGGATATATTAAATAAACTGCACTGTGTGTCTGGTGGTCACTCACTATATAATATATTATGTACTCCTGGCTCCTGCTATAACCTATAACTGGCACTGCAGTAGTGCTCCCCAGTCTCCCCCACAATTATAAGCTGTGTGAGCTGAGCAGTCAGACAGATATATATATAATATTATATATAGATAATAGATGATGCAGCACACTGGCCTGAGCCTGAGCAGTGCACACAGATATGGTATGTGACTGACTGAGTCACTGTGTGTATCGCTTTTTTTTGGCAGAGAACGGATATATTAAATAAACTGCACTGTGTGTCTGGTGGTCACTCACTATATAATATATTATGTACTCCTGGCTCCTGCTATAACCTATAACTGGCACTGCATTAGTGCTCCCCAGTCTCCCCCACAATTATAAGCTGTGTGAGCTGAGCAGTCAGACAGATATATATAATATTATATATAGATAATAGATGATGCAGCACACTGGCCTGAGCCTGAGCAGTGCACACAGATATGGTATGTGACTGAGTCACTGTGTGCTGTGTATCGCTTTTTTCAGGCAGAGAACGGATTATAAAGTAAACTGCACTGTCCTCACTAGTAAACTCTCTCCACTCAGTCTCTACACTTCTACAGTAACAGTACTCCTCCTAGTCAGCTCCAGTAAATCTCTCTCAGTCTCTTATAATCTAAATGGAGAGGACGCCAGCCACGTCCTCTCCCTATCAATCTCAATGCACGTGTGAAAATGGCGGCGACGCGCGGCTCCTTATATAGAATCCGAGTCTCGCGATAGAATCCGAGCCTCGCGAGAATCCGACAGCGTCATGATGACGTTCGGGCGCGCTCGGGTTAACCGAGCAAGGCGGGAAGATCCGAGTCGCTCGGACCCGTGAAAAAAAACATGAAGTTCTGGCGGGTTCGGATTCAGAGAAACCGAACCCGCTCATCTCTAACACACACACACACACACACACACTAGTTTTACGGACCCAGAATATACTGGGTCACCTCAGTCCCCACCCCCGTAATTGGCTCCACCCAGTTCTGGAAACCCCCCATGCAGATCCTGCGTTTTCCACTGAACACTGCTGCAGAAAAAATAAAATACTATCGTGCCATGGTGTTAGCATGTTACACAGGGTTTTACAGTATGAAAGCATGATATATAACAGAGACATGCAATAAAATGGTTAGATATAGGCAGTGGAGATCTGGCTGCATCACCAGCTGGAATCAGGAAACTCACCCTGAAGTCCCGTTTTGTGCAAGGAGAACACAGACACATGGTACCATGAGTGGTGACATAGGGCCTGATTCAAGGTTGATTGCAAAACAACATTTTCCTCTAATGGGCAAAATCTAACTCTCTCTGCACATGTTAGATCTGCCACACCCGCACTGGGTGTGGCAGATCTAACATGTGCAGAGAGAGTTAGATTGTTTCCATGCAAGGTAAAAACTGGCTGCTTTATTTTTACACTGCAATTTAGATTTCAGTTTGAAGTTGAACACACCCCACTCAAATCTAACTCTCTCTGCACATGTTATATCTGCTCCACCTACAGATGGAGCCACATTTATCTAGACTTCTTTGCTGTGCCTAGGCACACCATGGTTTATTAACATAAGCCTCTCATCTATTGTTCTCAGCTGCAATACAATACAGAGAACAATACATCAGGGAATTAAGTCAGTACAGCAGGAGATTAAGTCTGACTGACCTGGCTCACTTAATCCTATTAAAGGCCAAGATAAACATGGCTCCATCTGTACACTGCACATGGGCCCTCATTCCGAGTTGTTCGCTCGGTAAATTTCCTCACATCGCAGCGATTTTCCGCTTATTGCGCATGCGCAATGTTCGCACTGCGACTGCGCCAAGTAAATTTGCTATGCAGTTAGGTTTTTTACTCACGGCATTACGAGGTTTTTTCTTCGTTCTGGTGATCGTAATGTGATTGACAGGAAGTGGGTGTTTCAGGGCGGAAACAGGCCGTTTTATGGGTGTGTGCGAAAAAACGCTACCGTTTCTGGGAAAAATGCGGGAGTGGCTGGAGAAACGGAGGAGTGTCTGGCCGAACGCTGGGTGTGTTTGTGACGTCAAACCAGGAACGAAACTGACTGAACTGATCGCAGTTGCCGAGTAAGTGTGGAGCTACTCAGAAACTGCTAAGAAGTGTCTATTCGCAATTTTGCTAATCTTTCGTTCGCAATTTTGATAAGCTAAAATTCACTCCCAGTAGGCGGCGGCTTAGCGTGTGCAAAGCTGCTAAAAGCAGCTTGCGAGCGAACAACTCGGAATGAGGGCCATGGTTTTGCTCATTAGAGGAAAATGTTGTTTTGCAATCAACCTTGAATTAGCCCCATAATCCAAGTTGCACTGAGATAGAAGCAAAGGAGGGAGCGCTATGAGAGAATAATAATAATTATTATTTATTAAAACAATGTACCAAGTGTCATTTAGCTCATAATAGATAAAAAATACATTTGTTTAATAAAATAAACAAGACATTGCAGCTGCAATGTCTTGTTTATTTTATTAAACAAATGTATTTTTTATCTATTATGAGCTATATGACACTTGGTACATTGTTTTAATAAATAATTATTATTATTCTCTCATAGCGCTCCCTCCTTTGCTTCTTTTTTTGATATATTCAGACCTATTGGGGTAGCCCGCCCCAAATTGGTGAGCTGCTATTAGAGTTTAATTGGGTTTTCCAGTAATTAAGGAGCGCCGATTCAACATCTTTTTCCACTGAGATAGAAGCTGTGAAAAATGCAGGCACTGGAACTGCAATAGAGTCAGATTCTCACAGTTAGTGCAGTTGAAAATGGATAGCGAAAAGTTTTTGCAAGCCAGATATATCCAAGTGAATTCATATTTTATTGTACAAAGATGTGAAGGGCAAGTGTGAAGCTGCTGTTGTGTTATAGTACAGAGATGCTGCATTTATTCATACAACAGAATCATTTAGCATAACACTGAACCCATTTAAGGCTTGCCGTGAGCTTGCACAGCTAAATGGTACGGACAGTAAAAATGGGAAGTAAAGTGTGCAGCTGGCCTAGAGCTGTAAGCCGACTCACTTTACAGGTTCGTCTTTAAGCAATGACAGCACCACGGTTGCTGAAAACAGCTATTCTTTACTACAGCTATAACTGATCAAGGTCTAGATAATTGCTCTCTCCACATGCTTCACCACTTCTCCTTTACTCTGTACCTGAACACTGCCAAGACACTCCCCCCGAAGATGCTCCTTCTCGGTATGCCCATGTTCTGCATCTGAGCCATCTTCAAATGGGCTTCTATCTACTAGGCCTATCTATGATGTACTGAGGTTACCTGTATACAGGATTGCATTTGAAGGATAAATCCATTTTCTGGACTTTATTTTTAGGAGTGGAAAGTGCACACTGGTCCCTTATATTTCTACACATATCCAGTGGTGAATTTTACTCATGGGCTTCAGGGCTGCAGACACCCTCCCCCCTTCTCCCAGTAAAATCCACCACCTCAGTGAGCCAGTTGCAGTATTCCTATTGGAAGTGTTACTGTACCTGCAAGTCACACGCAGGACAAGCAGTCCCATTGAGGGGTGTTTTCTCCCTCTGGGACTGCCAGACCGGGCTGCAGTGAGCAGAAAGTGTGTTTCGCGAGGTAAGCCACTCCCTGCCTTTTGGGCAGCCCTACCCAGCTTCTATGGGCTGCTGCTGATGCAGTCCATAGAAGGCAGAGCCTTGTGCATACGCAGTGCTCACCGCTGTTTATGAGCATGCGTCGGTCCTGGCGCCTGCCCGATCTATTGTGCATGTGTCGGTACCCAGCTGGCAGTGGCTGTCAGTCTCCTCTCCAGGCACGGTAGCAGCAGCCCCCCTCCTACAAGAAAGTAGAAATCGACGCTGCACATAACCTGAATCGCACGAAGATCCAACCCAAAATTTGTATCGATCTCATCAGGAGATCTGAATTGGGACTCGGTTTGGTTCACAACCACAAAATTATTAATAGCACATCTCTATTAATTATAGGAACATGCATGCACATTTCACTCCACTGCGGCACTCATCAGGGTTGCCCATTATCCTCCCTTTTCTTTAATCTAGCCTTAGACCCACTTATCAAACACTTAATAAATATGTGTATACAAGCTGTACAGTGGTGGTTCCACATGTGGGTCTGAATAGAGACTGAGCAGAGCGGTGTGTCATACAGCTCATCAGCCGATAAGCGCATGCTGCAAATAGGTTGCGGTACAGGAACACTAGAAAATGTTCTGTATTGCAGGTAATCGCATATCTCTCTGGAGCTAAACAGGAGACTTCTGTTTTCCACCATCTTAATCTACACAGTACAGGGGCAAACGCAGGATTTTCAGGGGGGGTTTCCTATATGCACACACACACACACACACACACACACACACACACACACACACACACACACACACACACACACACACACACACACACACACACATTTTATATATATATATATATATATATATATATATAAACAGGAAAAAATAGAGCGGCACTCAGCGTCTTGATCAAAAAGTAAAAAAGTGTATTTACAGACGACGTTTACCACCAGCTATTAAAATTAAAAAAGCGTGAAATTGACTTTCTCCTACATGGCATCACCCTATCGGATTACCATAGGGACAGACTAATACCACGGGGCTTCAGGGTTCGGAACGTCCCCACTATTGGCCGTTTCAACCCGGAGTTCTGCAAGAAATGGATAGGTATCCTAAACAAGTGCAGCCTCGACCTGCTTCTCCTAGTGGTTGAGGAAGCAGGTAAAGAGCTCAAACTTACCCGTGATAAAATCAATCAATTAGAAAGCGAACATCTTACCACTTTACAGAACGACATTCAACATGACTGGCTTGCAAAGCTTCAGTCACAATGCGAAACTTACCGCAAGGAGTTGGTTAAATTCAAAAGAAGCAAGTACGCCGTAGTCAAAGAAGACTACGACTCGAACAGGGTCTATAGATGGCTTATGGGAGGTGAACAGGGCACCAATACCCCCTATAACTCTCGAGCCAAACACAGCTGGCGCAGAAGACGGGAGGCGCAGTCCTTCATGTCAGCCACCCAGGCACGGATACAGAGGGGGGCGGTGGGGGCGATCGCCCCCCCTAGCACACTTCTGCCTACAGACAATCTGTCTGTGAAGTCCTGCTCCTTAACCCCTTCCTATCTCAGCTGGCCGTCAGCTATAGTCAGTCAGCTATAGTCAGTGGTGTGAGTCGCAGCAGCTCACAGCGGGTGCCCCTTCCTCCTCACTCACCCTTTTGGCCTGCACGGCAGTTAATCAATCAACATAGTTTGTTGATTGAGACTGCTTTCATCTCCCCAGCGTCTCCTTGCTGATAACAGATCCAGGAAGTGTGGCTGTGTGTTGGGGGCGTGGCTTCACTTATAAGACAGGCTAGTGGGCTAATACAAACAGTATACTATAGTGTGTTTACTTTTTTCCACACTGAGAGCATGCTGCATTCCTGCACCCAGAGACCAGCCAGAGGGACTTTCCTGCCAATCTGTGCCATTGACCAGCCTGTGGAAAAGGGACCATCTTACCAGCCTGTTGCAGAGGAACCAGCCAGTAAGAGATCTTCTTGCCATATTCCCTAGGCAGGGTATTACAGGTTGAGTCTCACATATGTGCGATACAGTAGAACAGAGGATGTCTGTAGTAGATGCACTTATAGGTTTTAAAATATTCCTTGTATTTCATAATATTAAACATTACATATCATGTCCTGTCAGTGAAATACTAAAATAATAGAGAGATGCGTGTAAAAGTACAGAAAATGTGTATAAAAATGCTATACAAGAAATATGGTGTATGCTAATCTGTCCTCTATTTGGTTACTTTCTCATAACACCATACTCCTTCTACAAGGTATCAACTCGGAATTGTCCTCACCGTGTAATTCCCCTACAAGGTGCCCTCACTATAGCCTCACAAATGAGTATTAACGTCTTCAAGTTCCTGTATAGCATTGGTCCTATAATGTGCATCAGTTTATATATCAGTGGGAGAGAACCCTTGATTATAAATGGCACCCTAATAGCTGGTAGGGATATATTGCAAGATAAGCAGGTAAAGGATTTGTTAGTGGGTGTTTGGTATAATAATCACTTCTACAACACATCAAATCAAAGTCCCCCAATATAACATCTATCCAAATCCCTAGAAATATTTCAATTGCTTGATATGGTGCGTCCTCGGGAGCCTCACTCTCTTATAACTGATGTCATTACAGACAAGGGGCCTAATTCACACCTGATCACTGCTGTGCATTTTCTCACAGCAGCCGTTCAGGTTTGAACTGCACATATACGCTGGTGCATGCCAGACAGCCGACGGCCATCTCAGCCCTGCCAGGCAGAGGCGGACGCTGGGCAGGAGGGTGCGGGCCGGTGGCGTTTTGCTGCCTTTTTAGGGGTGCGGTCCAGGCAACGCAGGTGTGCCCGGACCGTGCGGGGGGCAGGCTGCTGCGTGACGTCACACGCAGCCGCTGTGACCCGGTCAGTGACTAGTAGCTCCCTGCCTGTGCGCAGGAGCTGCGCTGGTAGGGAGCTACTCATCAAGTACAAAAGCATTGCCGCTGTGCGATGGTTTTGAACTTGTACGGTGGGGAGTCAGACATGCGGGGCGGACTAGCCTTGTGCTGGGTCCCCCCCCCCCCCCCCCCCGCATGTCTGAGTAACTGATCGTAGCTGCACGGCTACGATCAAGTTTGAATTATGCCAAATGTCTTGTCACTACTGTTGCCACAAATGCCGTATTTTGATGGCCCTCTATTATACCATCCATATGTTCATCATAATTTATGACACGTCCTGTACAGTTGTGATACCTACAGTATACAAAGTTGTAATTCCCTAATATTGGGGTATAACAAAAAAATATTAAATTAAAGCAGAATGTCTGGATTAATTATGATTGACTTATTCTATATCAGCACCTCATATTAACATGAGAAACATTAACAATCTGATAATAGATTTATAAAATAGACAATCCTAGCAGTGCGCACAAGCAGAAAAAAAGCAGCTCGGTGAGCTCAATATTTTACTTAAAGGTATCCTCACATCTTCACCAAATATGTGCCAAAAAAGGTTGAATAGAAGTTATCCAGCGCTACTGCATACAGTATGTAGGTCATTCATAAATATACCACTTCAGATACAGCAGATGTCATATCTCACAGTATACTTCTTATTAGGCTCATTCAGATATACCCAAAATGTAAGAGATAAGCAATTATAGTGAAACACTGTTTAATAATTGTAAGATTTAATATGAGAAAAACGAAAACATATAAACTCCACACAGATCACATGTATTTCCAAGTGGCCAAATTTTGACAATTCCAGCTAGACATGAACTGTTATTTAAGCAGTTCAGAATGCACTTGAAACAGTGCAAGTCCTGGGTTCTCCCACTGGTGCAGGCTCAGGTTTGGCTGAAATTTACAATTATTAAACAGTACTTCACTATATTTGCTTATCCCTTTCATTGGAGATAGCTGAATGAGCCTAATAAGAAGTATGACATCTGCTGTATCTGAAGTGGTATATTTATGAACAACCTACATATGCAGTAGCACTGGCTAAATTCTATACAACAATGTGATAATACCTATAATTCCTTAAATTAATTGTATCAATCAGATAACTATGGTATACTTGCAACATTTTTCTGGAAAAAAAAGGGTGGTGGGGGGATTTCCCAAACCTATGTGGCACATAGATGCAAAAGGGATTTTAATCTACAGGTGAACTCCTGCGAGTATTACGTACTCTCACTTAATCCTGGTTAGTCTCAAACTCCATTATTGGACAATTACAAATGTGGAATTCATCTATTAGGGTTGGCAAGTGTTGAGTACTGTGTGGGATTATCAAATAATTGGTCTAACCCCCCAAGACTCTGTGCCTAAAATCCCCTTGGTACTATTCAGCAGTTCCCCTTATTATAATAATATAACAGGGTATTATAATGTGTCTTCCATTCCTGGTTCAGTAACACATAAAATGCCAGTTGTTACCATTTGTATCCATAAAAGTTGCTAGTATCCCAAAGAAAGGAATTATAGGTATTATCACATTGTTACTGTTTCTCATTTTAATATAATGCGCTTATATAGATTCAGTCAATCATCAAGGTTTATGATAATACTGTATTTCATAACGACGTTGACATATAAACCTTGATGATTGACTGTCTCTATATCAGTACCTCATATTAAGATGAGAAATAGCTGCAAATAATTACTCCAGACATTTTGTTTATATTTAATTTTCTTTTGCTATACCCCAATATTAGGGGATTATAACTTTTTATACTGTAGGTATCACAATTGTACATGACGTGTCATACATTATGATGAACATAAGGAGGGATTTGGATAGATGTCATATTGGGCAACTTTGCTTTGATGTGTTGTAGAAGTGATTATTATACCTAACATCCACTAACAAATCCTTTACCTGCAATTATACCTATTTGTGTGATGGATGAATTTGGACGGGAGAGGGGAGGAGTCAAGATGGGAGGGGTCAAGATGAGAGGGGTGGAGTCAAGACGAGAGAGGGGAGGAGTCGGGACTGGAGAGGGGAGGGGTCAAGATTAAACCGTAAACCGCCCCCCCTAAAAGAAAAGTCTAGATCCGACCCTGCAGCCACCTCTAATAGTGACAACGACACCGTCCAAGAATCTGACCCTTTATCCAATCCTCCAAGTATCCCTTTAGAACCCTCACAGACAGCTTCCGTGTCCAAAGAAAAAGGCAGGCGAGGCTGGCCACCCGCAGGGGTGGGCAGTGGGCGAGGAACAGGAAGGTCCTCAGCCAGAAAAAATCGCTAATCTACAATCTATCCAATAGGACTTTTAGTCCCCAGGAAATATCAGTCCTAGAAAAAGGACTGTCCTTTGTGCCGACTACTAAATTTAATTATTTCAACTGGCAAATAGACATCCACCGGTTTGCTCGCAAACTGAGACTTCAAGAGTTTTTTCAATCTCGTCCACAGAACACTACGGCTGATGAGCTGAGCTCTGTACATAGCAAATTTATTCAGTCCAGGCACCTTTCTTCTTTTGATCCCCCCTCATCCAACCCTTCGATTAAATCTTACACCCGATTGATGCAAGATTCGGTATCCAAATATTCTAGGGCTAAAAGTGACACCAGTTCCAACCTGTCCCGACAGGAACTCACAGCACTTCAACAGCTGGGAGCTTATAGTGATATCGTGTTCCGCCCCGCCGATAAGGGGGGCGGAATAGTGGTATTAAACCTGAGTGATTATACCAAGGAAGCCTATGGACAACTCAATGATGAATCAGTCTATGAACCACTGGCTCACGATCCAACGGCGAAATATAAACTGGAGGTCGATACCTTACTAAAGGACGCCAGCTCTAAAGGCCTTATCTCGCCTAAATTATTGAAAGCACTGTCACAGGATCACCCTGAGGTTCCCATATTCTTTACAGTACCAAAAATTCATAAAGATCTTCAGAGGCCACCAGGCCGCCCTATCATTGCGGCAAGGAATTCCATTTATCAACCCATTTCTATTTTTCTTGACAGCATTTCACAACCGTTTATCCTCAAACATAAAAATTTCATCAAGGATACCACCTGCTTCCTCCAAAGACTGTCCACTGTAGAAATGGTACCCGACCATGCGATACTCTGTGTGGTTGACGTGTGTAGCCTTTACACAAGTATCCCCCACCATGAAGGCCTATTAGCCATGGAGGAGTTTCTTGTCTCCGAACATATGAGTGATCTGGATCTCAAGTTGTTCCTGGATTTGTTAAAGCTAACACTAACTCGCAACTTCTTCCTTTTTAATGGCCAGTTTTACCGCCAGAAGACCGGATGTGCGATGGGGAGCAATGTCTCCCCTTCTTTCGCGAACATCTTTATGTTCAAGGTAGAAACAGAGGCTTTTTTTCAGGACCCAATTATAGCTCAATATATTCGTCTATACACTCGGTTCATAGACGATCTCTTTATCCTTTGGACGGGCCCTCTGAGCCTTTTTGAATCTTTGATGTCCACCATTAACATGCGCGATTCACCTATTAAATATACTTATACTACCAGTACCAACACTATCAGTTACCTGGATGTACAAATCACTTTATCACAAGGTTGCATCCACACTGGTCTTTTCACTAAACCCACAGACCAAAACACCCTCCTACGGGCTAACAGTCATCATCCCAAAAGCCTTATTAAAGGATTACCAAGATCCCAGATGATTAGATTATCCAGAATCATCAGTGACCGGTCAACACTGGAGGATAAACTAAACAAGCTTATTGACAAATTCCTGGTAAGAGGATATGACCACAGGACCCTACAGGCACAAAAAGCAGAGGTCATGGCGATTCCAAGATCCAACTTATTATCTCCAAGTACCAGGAAACCTAAAGGAGAGGTGATTCCTTTTGTTACTCAATATAACACAGCTAGCGCAGTCATCCCACGTGCGTCCAGGGCTTTATGGCCCCTGATCTCTTCGGATATTACCATCCCTGTATTCAAGCATAAACGCCCGATGTCTTGTTTTACAAGAGGCCGCAACATTAAGGACACAATTGTCCACACAGATATCACTGGTTTTAACATCAGTAATGCCCGTCCAACCAACTTCCTTATGAGATCGCCAGGATGCTATAAATGCCCTAAATGAACCACTTGCTCCCATATGCTCACTGGTTCTTTTTTCAACCACCCGCATGAGAACCGCAAAATCAGTATCAAGCATGTACTCTCTTGCCAATCTTCTTTCATCATTTATATCATAATGTGCCCGTGCAATTTGGTCTATGTGGGCAAATCTATCAGGACCATGAGAGAACGTATGGCTCTCCACAGATCTGCGATCAAGCAGGCCTCTTCAAGTAAGACCTCGGACCAACCAGTCGCCAGACACTTTTTGGAAGCAGGCCACGGCATCAATGACCTGAAACATATGGTTATTGACCATATCGAGAAATCTCTTAGAGGGGGCGATCGGGAAGGCAAACTCCTTCGATTGGAAGCCAAGTGGATTCATAGACTGGGCACAATTAATCCTGGCGGCCTAAATGAAATGATGCCCTGGAACTTGTTCACCCATTAAACCTATCGGGAACACTAAGGACTCCCTCCATTTCTTCCTTCCCTTCCCCCTCCCCCCCCTCCCCCCCCTTCCCCTTCCCCCCTTTCCCTTCTCCTTCCCCCCCCCCCCCCCTCCTATCCCCTTCCCACCCGCTCTCTTTCCTTCCACCCCCCCTTTCCCACCCCCCACCCCCCTTCCCCCTCGCTCCTTTCTTCTCGGTCACCCCCTAATATTTTCATTTGCCTATTTTTGCCCCAATTATATTTGTAATTTTGTTAGATATATATTATGGACAGCAAGCCTTTTTCACATGTCTTCTTACTTTTACTTTTATTTTCATACTTTATCTCTTCTACCCTAGCACAGCCAGGATGGTTAATGATGCATCTGAATTATTCCATGTTACTAATGCTTTTTGCCATACAGTTACCTAGTTTAACACTACAATAATCCCAATTGACTGTTTTTGTCTAATTACGGCTCTTTAAATGTACAGTTAGAGCCTTGGAAACTTTGCTGCATATTGTGCACCAGTTAACCCCTCCGGCTCTGCTCGGTATTCACATACACGGTGGTGGTATTACTTTTCTGATAACCACCACGTCTGTCACACTCTTTCGGCAGCGGCGCAGCATTGCAGTTGGTTTCTATGGCAACGAACGGCCGCTCGCCAATGACGTCAGCAGCAGGCGCCGGACCTCGTGGACGGACGCCACACCTCGCACAAGTCACTCTGGGGCTTCTCCGGCTATAAAGGTATGTTGTCACCCTTCACTTATTGCTGTACACCTTGACAAAGGGACCTGTGTGTCCCGAAACGTTGGTTCATGTTGGTGTTTTAAATACACTTTTTTACTTTTTGATCAAGACGCTGAGTGCCGCTCTATTTTTTCCTGTTTGTTTAACCATTTCTACTGAGAAGGCACCAGTGCATTTACATTACTGAAAACGGAGTGCCGATCCATTCCCATGAAAAGTGTGTGTATATATATATATATATATATATATATATACACACACACACACACACACACATACACATATATACACACACACACACACACACACACACACAAACACACACACACACACACACACGGAAACTCCCAACCCACGGTGAATAGCTACGTATGTGTATATACACATATATACATATATATTGTGAGGGAGAGCGAGAGCTATGCATGGACAGCGAGAGAAGGGGCATGGGAAGAAAGAGAGGCACGGGGAGTGAGAGGGACATGGGCAGGGAGAGAGTGACAGAAGCGTGGAGAGAGGCATGGGGAGAAGGGGCATTGGGAGAGAGGGGGCATGGGGAGAGAGAGTGAGAGGCATGGGGGGAGTGATTTAGAGGCATTGAGGATAGAGAGGCATGGGGATAGAGAGGGACATGGAGAAAGAGGCATAGGGGAGATAGAGAGATATCAGCAGCAGAATGAGACAGGGCAGAAGAACTTGCACTCAGAAAGGTGCATTGGAGAGCAGTTACTTGGAGGCTGGAGGTCTCTGGAGGAGGCCGCGTCATCTCTCTGGCCAGGCCCCATAGAATGTGCAGCAGCTGTAGCGGGCTCCCAGCACTCCAGGAAGACTCAAATGGCTGTGCAGGGGTAGGCGGGAGGTGGGGCAGGCTAATGGGCCCTACACACTGGGCGATAATAGTCAAAGATATGAACGATCTCGTTCATTAAAACCACTTAACTGACGATTTTACCCTTCAAAACTGATAATAACATTGTTTTTTTAAATGTATTTTATTTAATAAAGTTTAAAAAGTATTTTTCTAAATATTTAAACATTATATTATGCACATCTGCAGAATGGATCTCCTCATCAAAAATGGGGGGACAGGGTGGGGCAGAGCAGTCGCATGATATCTGTCCATGCCAGTTAAGTGGTTTTAATGAATCATATCTTTGAGTGTGGAGGCACCAGCGATGAACGATGCGCAGCAACGGACTCATTAATCGTTGGTGCCCTGTCGCTTGTGCATGCAGCCCAAAATGGACGATCGCATCCATATTTGCCTGCACTGATATGGAGCCGAGTAACGGGGGGAGTGAAGAAACTTCACTCCCCCGTCACAGCCCCTCCCGCTGCCGGGTCGCCCGTCGGCCGTATCCACCGTTGAGCAGCTCAACGGCGGATTGCGCAATGTGTAGGATGGACGGTATGAGGGAAGGGAGAGCCCACTTGCCTGATTGTTCTTATATATATATGAGCTGTGTGACTAAGTGATGTGTGTGTGGTAGTGTGTGTGTGTGGGGGAGGAGTTTAGAGGGGGACATCTTTAATAAATGGGTTATATATACACGCACATTTATTCAGCCCTTCCTCAAAATACAAATACAAAGTGGCTGCGGCAGCGTTGCAGATACTGCCTGCAGCCTCAGTTCTTCCGTCAAGGAAAGAAAAACAAATATCGCTCAGCTACGCTGAGGTATTGGCGGGCAAGGGGGTTTCCAGGTACTCGGAAACCCCCCCTGCATGCGCGTATGGTGCCCTGTCGCTTGTGCATGCAGCCCAAAATGGACGATCTCATCCATATTTGCCTGCACTGATATGGAGCCGGGTGACGGGGGGAGTGAAGAAACTTCACTCCCCCCGTCACAGCCCCTCCCGCCGCCGGGTCGCCCGTCGGCCGTATCCACCGTTGGGCAGCTCGGCGGCGGATTGCGCAATGTGTAGGGCCCATAAGACGAGGCAGCCGAAGATGGACGGTATGAGGGAAGGGAGAACCCACTTGCCTGATGGTTCTTTTATATATATATATATGAGGTGTGTGACTAAGTGATGTGTGTGTGGTAGTGTGTGGGGGGGGAGTTCAGAGGGGGACATCTTTAATAAATGGGTTATATATACCCGCACAGTATATATATATATATATATATGTATATATATATATATATATTTATAATGTGTGTGTGTGTATATATATATATATATATATAAATATAAATATATATATGCATTTACTGTATATATGTTTATACAATATAAGTATATACACTGTATATACACTGTGCATGAACCCATTTATTAAAGATGAGTGATGACCCCTCTCTGAACTCCCCCCCCCCCCCCACACCCGCACTACCACAAACACATTTGCTGCGGCGATCCGGACATTACAGTGGGGGTTGAAAGGAAGCTCTCACACGGCTCTCCCCCCCGCCGGCAGAATCCCCCTACACGCGCACCCATCCGCCTGCCCACCAACACCCCGGCCCCAGCATATCCCCACCATGAAAGACTGACACACAGTCCTGACCTGCTGCCAGAGTCCGTGTCTCACCGTGCCCGCTCTGTGCTACAGCCACACTGGGAGCTGCCGCGGTTGCCTAAGAGGAGCCGTGCGCTGCAGCTACCCCTACATTTATTCAGCCCTTCCTCAAAATACAAATACAAAGAGGCTGCGGCAGCGTTGCAGATACTGCCTGCAGCCTCAGTTCTTCCGTCAAGGAAAGAAAAACAAATATCGCTCAGCTGCGTTGAGGTATTGGCGGGCAGGGGGCTTTCCAGGTACTCGGAAACCCCCCCCCCCCTGCGTGCGCGTATGCAGTAAAGGCAAGATGACCTTTGCAGATGTGCAGTAGCGATTTCAGCAGCCATCTTGGGATAGAGCATGAAGCCTCCCTGGAGAACAGGAAGACTCCCTGGAAAACAGGAAGACCTCTTTGAACAATAATCACTAAGACATGGCAGGGTTACAAGTTAGGTACACATGAAAGGAAAGTATCAACCTTTGCTAATGATCTATTATTGTATATTCACAATCGTAACACTGATGTTCTAGGGGCACTTCATTAATTATGGAAATTCAATTATATATCTGAAATCCTTATTAATCAAATGTACAGGGCTGGGGCTAGGTGGTGGTGATGGGGGGGTGACATGTTTTCCTTTCATTAGACTTGTTCTACGTTTAAGTGTTTGTGACTCTATTCCTTCTCAACCTGTATGCCAATATTAGCAGACATACCTTATCAGATTTCCAAGCCTGGTCGCATCTTCAATTATCTTATTTGGGTTGTTGTCCCCTAGTAAAAATGATTAGCTTCCAGGGTCTCTTTTAACCACTTCAAGTGTTGCCCCAAATAAGATTTGAAATGATTAAACGCCGCGTCCAGTAAATTTAACAGGCCAATAGTCATTTACAATTTCCTTGTTTAAGTTGCAAAAAAAACCCCGAACTAGGTTATGTTAACCTGCTCTGTCTTACAAATGATTCTCTAGCGGCTCATTACTGATACACCATTGATTGAATACCCACCTAGCACGATTTCAGTGTAGTGCCAAAGACAATAGACTTACAGTATATGCTCCACTTGCCCTGCATGGTAAAATAAGGTTGGTTAGCAAGCCCAAAAGTTAGCAACTGGGCAAAACCATGCTGCACTGTAGATGGGGCAAATGTACAGGGCCAGTTCTAGCCCTTGTGGCGCCCCTGGTGAAAATAGGGGTGTGGCTTTGTAAAGGGGTATGGTCAGTTATGCCCCCTGTAGAGTTGTGCCTACAGTAGAGTTGTGCCCCTGTTTGTGCCCCCAGTAGAGTTGTGCCCCCAGTAAAGTTGTGCCCTTGTTTGTGCCCCTAGTAGATTTGTGCCCTCATTTGTGCCCCTAATGGAGTTGTGCCCCGTTTGTGCCCACAGTAGAGTTGTGCCCCCATTTGTGCCCCCAGTAGAGTTGTGCCCCATTTGTGCCCCCATTTGTGCCCCCAGTAGATTTGTGCCCTCATTTGTGCCCCTAGTGGAGTTGTGCCCCGTTTGTGCCCCCAGTAGAGTTGTGCCCCCGTTTGTGCCCCCAGTAGAGTTGTGCCCCCGTTTGTGCTGCTTAAAAAAAAAAAATATATTAATACTCACCATCCCCGCTCCTGATTCCCGACCGCTGCTGCCCTCCGTCTCCGGCCACCGGTGCCGCTCCTCTGATCTATGGGAGAAACGTCATGACGTCTCTTCCATAGCATCGCATAGACACTAGAGGTCAATCATGACCCCTAGTGTCTATGTGCCGCTCCCACAATGCTGTGCGGTGCGCAATGACTTCATCACGCACCGCACTGCACCGCATCTACCGAGGACTGGGGGGCACCAGTAACATGTGCAGAGAAATTTAGATTTGGGTGGGGTGTGTTCAAACTGAAATCAGTGTAAAAATAAAGCGTCCACTATTTACCCTGCACAGAAACAATATTACCCACCCAAATCTAAATCTCTCTGCACATGTTACATCTGCCCCACCTGCTGTGCAACACGGTTTTGCCAAGTTGCTGATTTTTTTGTTTTACCAACCAACGTGAATAACCCCCAGAGTCCGCTCAGAGCTCAATCTCTCTTCTTCTCACTCTCTATTTCTGCCACTTAAAGTTAATTTTGACTTCCAAAATGGACACTTTTCTGTCGTCATTAGAGATCGGCATCTCCAGGGTCTACGATTTTCATATACATTTTTTAGACATGAGTACATTACAGCTGTACACTCATTCACAATTGCAGCCTAGATTCCCTAGCCTGAGGATACCACTATTTTCTTATGGCTGCTAGTTGCATAGCTAAGTTAATTGTGTAGTTGAAAGATGCTGACAGATGGTGTGCGATTGATGGTGCGCTCTCAGATCATTTTTCCACATCCTTCATATAGTCTCATACTTGTAGAATCATAGACCTTGAGGCCTTGCAGGGAGGGGTTAACAGATGGTGCTCTGCGATCCCTGGCAAAGAACTGTCTAATATCCTGAAGGTCTGTATGGTGTTGAACAAGCATATGGTCTCTACTCTATGATCCGATATACAATATTGCCATGTTTAATTAGAGAATCAACAACTTCAAATTGTTTTAAATGCTCACAATAAGATGCGGACATAGGGGGTCATTCCGAGTTGTTCGCTCGGTAAATTTCTTCGCATTGCAGCGATTTTCCGCTTAGTGCTCATGCGCAATGTCCGCACTGCGACTGCGCCAAGTAAATTTGCTATGCAGTTAGGAATTTTACTCATGTTTTTTTCCTCGTTCTGGTGATCGTAATGTGATTGACAGGAAGTGGGTGTTTCTGGGCGGAAACTGTCCGTTTTATGGGTGTGTGTGTGAAAAAACGCTACCGTTTCTGGGAAAAACGCGGGAGTGGCTGGAGAAACGGAGGAGTGTCTGGGCGAACGCTGGGTGTGTTTGTGACGTCAAACCAGAAACGACAAGCACTGAACTGATCGCAGATGCCGAGTAAGTCTCGAGTTACTCAGAAACTGCACAGAGATGTCTTATCGCAATATTGCTAATCTTTCGTTCGCAATTTTGATAAGCTAAGATTCACTCCCAGTAGGCGGCGGCTTAGCGTGTGCAAAGCTGCTAAAAGCAGCTTGCGAGCGAACAACTCGGAATGACCCCCATAGGCCCTCATTCCGAGTTGTTCGCTCGCAAGCTGCTTTTAGCAGCATTGCACACGCTAAGCCGCCGCCTACTGGGAGTGAATCTTAGCTTAGCAAAATTGCGAACGAAAGATTCTCAAAATTGCAAATAGAAATTTCTTAGCAGTTTCTAAGTAGCTCGAGACTTACTCTGCCACTGCGATCAGTTCAGTCAGTTTCGTTCCTGGTTTGACGTCACAAACACACCCAGCGTACGCCCAAACACTCCCCCGGTTTCTCCAGCCACTCCCAACTCGGAATGAGGGCCATAGGGCCTAATTCAGCTCTGATCGCAGTGCAAATTTGTTAGCTAATGGGTGAGACCATGGCCCTCATTCCGAGTTGATCGCTTGCTAGCTGCTTTTAGCAGCAGTGCACACGCTAGCCCGCCGCCCTCTGGGAGTGTATCTTAGCTTAGCAGAAGTACGAACGATAGGTTAGCAAAACTGCTCGTAAAAATTTTCATGCAGTTCCTGAGCAGCTCAAAACCTACTCCTACTTGCGATCACTTCAGTCAGTTTAGTTCCTGCTTTGACGTCACAAACACGCCCTGCGTTCGGCCAGCCACTCCCCCGTTTCCCCAGGCACACCTGCGTTTTAACCTGTCACGTCGTCACAAACACGCCCTGCGTTCGGCCAGCCACTCCCCCGTTTCCCCAGGCACGCCTGCGTTTTAACCTGTCACGTCTGCGTTTTTTTAGCACACTCCCTGAAAACGGCTAGTTACCACCCAGAAACACCCACTTCCTGTCAATCACTCACCGATCAACAGAGCAACAGAAAAGCGTCGCTCAACCTTGTGTAAAACTGCATAATTTTGTGTGAAAGTACTTTACGCGTGCGTACTGCGGCCCGTACGCATGCGCAGAAATGCCGCTTTTTCACCTAATCGCCGCGCTGCGACCTAAAGCAGCTAGCGATCAACTGGAATGAGGGCCCATGTGCACTGCAGGGTGGGGGGGCAGATATAACAGGTGCAGAGAGAGTTAGATTTGGGTGGGGTGTGTTCAAACTGAAATCTAAATTGCAGTGAAAAAATAAAGCAGCCAGTATTTACCCTGCACAGAAATAAAATAACCCACCCAAATGTAACTCTCTCTGCACATGTTACATCTGCCCCCCTGCAGTGCACATGGGGGGTCATTCCAAGTTGATCGCAGCAGGAATTTAGTTAGCAATTGGGCAAAACCATGTGCACTGCAGGGGAGGCAGATTTAACATGTGCAGAGAGAGTTAGATTTGGGTGGGTTATTTTATTTCTGTGCAGGGTAAATACTGCCTGCTTTATTTTTACACTGCAAATTAGATTGCAGATTGAACACACCCCACCCAAATCTAACTCTCTCTGCACATGTTAAATCTGCTTCCCCTGCAGTGCACATGGTTTTGCCCAATTGCTAACTAATTCCTGCTGCGATCAATTTGGAATTACCCCCATGGTTTTGCCCATTAGCTAACAAATGTGCTGCTGCGATCAGATCTGAATTACCCCCTCAGGGCTTGATTCATCTTTGTAAGTAAAGCAAAAAAGCAAGCAACTGGGCAAAACCATGTTGCACTGCAGGCGGGGCAGATGTAACATGTGCATAGAAAATTAGATTTGGGTGGGGTGTGTTCAAACTGAAATCTAAATTGCAGTATAAAAAATAAAGCTGTCCAATTTGTGTGGGCTACATGCAAAAGCAGCCAGTATTTACCCAGCAGAGAAAAAGTATTACCCACCCAAATCTAATTCTCTCTGCACATGTTACATCTGCCCCACCTGCAGTACCTCATGGTTTTGACCAGTTGCTTGCTTTCTTGCTTTACTTACAAACATGAAACAGTACCATAGTACGCTGTCTACAGACTTGTTACAAAGTACCACGGTTTTGGGTGGAAGTCCACAGAAACATCTCATAAATGCTTGGGAATTCATTTTGACATCTCATGAGAACCTGGAATTAAGCTTGTTTTAGGCCAAAGTAGTTGCAGCAGCTAAAAACAAACCTGATCTGTCCCAATTTATTTCTACAGATGTTCCTAACATGGCCCAAATGACTCCTAGGGGGTATATTTACTAAAGTGCGGGTTTTAGAGGTGGAGATGTTGCCCGTAGCATCCAATCAGATTCTACCTGTTATCCTCTAGAGGTGCTAGAGAAATGATGAGTAGAATCTGATTGGTTGCTATGGGCAACATCTCCACATCTGAAAACCCACACTTTAGTAAATATACTCCCAAGAATCTTTTTTTGGTCCACACAAACTGGAGGGAACTGTCCATTAATAAGGCATGTACAAGATATTCTTCTCGCCTGGTCTCCCCAGAGCCAGTCCTAGGCATAGGCAAACTAGTCAAATGCCTAGGGCATTTGAAATAGATTGTAAGCTTGCGAGCAGGGCCTTCCTACCTCTATGTCTGTCTGTTTTTACCCAGTTTTGTTCTATTACTGTTGTTCTAATTGTAAAGCGCAACGGAATATGCTGCGCTATATAAGAAACTGTTAATAAATAAATAAATAAATAAATGCCTAGGGGCACAAGTAGCTTCTGCTGATTAAAATGATATGCAGCATGCCTATATTCTGTGTGTGACTGCGGCTCTATCTGCATACGAAATGCATTACTAATATGCAGCATTATGTGTATAAGGTGTACTACAGTACATTGTGGCGTAACGTGCTGTATAGAAAGGGCACTACTGTGTGGTCTAATGTGAATAAAGAGCAATATGGTGTGGTGTAATGTGAATAAGGGGCACTACTGTGAGGAATAACATGTGTGATGTACCGTGAATAAGGGACACTATTGCATGATGTAATGTGAATAAAGTTGCAGTACTGTGTTGCGTAATTTCAACTGGGAATGATAATGTGTGGCCATGCCCCTTCCCAGCAAGAACACGCCCCATTTTGGGCTGCGCACCGAAAGTGCACACTGTTCCTATTTAAAATATAGGGGGTAATAGCACCAAAATGAGGACTGCTATGGGTGAGGGGTGATAGTGCTGGGAAAGGGGTACAGGGTCAGAGGTGGAACTAGCGTCTGTGCAAGGGGGCATCAGCCAAAATCTTGCTTAGGGCATCATATTGTTTAGGGCCAGCTCTGGGTCTCCCGTACAGTATGGTCATACTCTTTCTGCCCAAGTCAAATCATCCCATCTGGCGGAAATCCAATTTGACCCCATTGTACAATCTAGAGGTTTTGAAGAATAGCACGCCTCCTATGTGAAGTTTCTCCTCTTCCCTGCCCTTCTCCCTTTCTATCTCTCTGCCCTCTCCTAATGGCGCATGTATCTCATGCTGCTGATCTGTGTGATTTGTGTAGCCATGGCTGTGGAATGGTGGGTATTAATATTGATATTAATATTTGCAGTTATGCCACTTCTAATCAAAGGTGCCAACTTCCGGGCTGCTCTTTCCGGGAGAGAGCTGCCAGGTCGGCACAGCTAGGGGCGGTGGGGGTGTGTGATGCATCAAAAGGGTCCTAACAATAGACAGGAGGTGGAACAGGGGGAGTGGTGACCAAGACACATCATTGTAGCCACCCACCGCTACACAATGCTGAGATTACCGCCATTATACTACAGCGGGGTGCTTGGCTATGATGACGTGATTCAGAGAGAACCGCGTCATTGGCCGACTGGATCGTTCAGTTTACTCGCTAAGTGGGCGGCTGGGCAGGGGGGATGCCTCCGAAAAATCGGGATACTTGCCTGTACTTCCGGGGGGCAGAAGGGCAACCTGATTTTCGTGAACCTCCCGGCCATTCCAGGAGAGTAGGCAAGTATGTTACTAATTTCATGGCTGGTGTTACAATTTGTTGCTATCTAGATCTGCTTGTGTGTGTTTCCAGGTATACGCACTGATCTATTTGCACATTGTTTGGCCCCTGACTAAGACTTACCTTGTATCACCATTTATCATCAAGAAATAATTGTGTTATATTTTCTATTTCCATTTATACTAAAACCCTTTATGTATATAAAGTGGTAATAGTATGCAGTATTGCTGTTTTATACAGTGATTTGCATATGTTTTAGCATGTACTGTACCTTGCTCCACAATGTTGGGGATCAGCATATTTCTGCATAATGGTCCATTAATTCTGGAAATCTTTCAGCAACATTAATCAGCTCTATTAGTGTGAAAAGATGGAATTATGGGTCAGATCTGTCACTGACGTATTTTTGCAGCTTTCAGCCTTCTTTGGCGAAGACACAAACATTTTAAAGTGTACCCTTCACCCAAACAGAGTGGAGGCAGCCATTATTTGGGCTAAACTCATATTAAAGTCTATCAGTTTGCAGGCGGCTCTCGGGCCTCAGCAATGTCATCAGATGTTTAGGCTTCCACTCTGTGGAGTAAATTTACTAAGATGGGAGTTCTATTTAAGATGGGATGTTACCTATAGCAACCAATCAGATTCCAGGTATTATCTTCTGAAAAGTACAAAATAAATGAGAAGTAAAATCTGATTGGTTGCTATGGGCAACATCCCATCTTAAATAGTGATGAGCACCGGAAATTTTTCGGGTTTTGTGTTTTGGTTTTGGGTTCGGTTCCGCGGCCGTGTTTTGGGTTCGAACGCGTTTTGGCAAAACCTCACCGAATTTTTTTTGTCGGATTCGGGTGTGTTTTGGATTCGGGTGTTTTTTTCAAAAAACCCTAAAAAACAGCTTAAATCATAGAATTTGGGGTTCATTTTGATCCCAAAGTATTATTAACCTCAATAACCATAATTTCCACTCATTTTCAGTCTATTCTGAACACCTCACACCTCACAATATTATTTTTAGTCCTAAAATTTGCACCGAGGTCGCTGGATGGCTAAGCTAAGCGACCCTAGTGGCCGACACAAACACCTGGCCCATCTAGGAGTGGCACTGCAGTGTCACGCAGGATGGCCCTTCCAAAAAACACTCCCCAAACAGCACATGACGCAAAGAAAAAAAGAGGCGCAATGAGGTAGCTGTGTGAGTAAGCTAAGCGACCCTAGTGGCCGACACAAACACCTGGCCCATCTAGGAGTGGCACTGCAGTGTCACGCAGGATGGCCCTTCCAAAAAACACTCCCCAAACAGCACATGACGCAAAGAAAAAAAGAGGCGCAATGAGGTAGCTGTGTGAGTAAGCTAAGCGACCCTAGTGGCCGACACAAACACCTGGCCCATCTAGGAGTGGCACTGCAGTGTCACGCAGGATGGCCCTTCCAAAAAACACTCCCCAAACAGCAGCACATGACGCAAAGAAGAAAAAAAGAGGCGCAATGAGGTAGCTGTGTGAGTAAGCTAAGCGACCCTAGTGGCCAACACAAACACCTGGCCCATCTAGGAGTGGCACAAAAGTGTCACGCAGGATGGCCCTTCCAAAAAACACTCCCCAAACAGCAGCACATGACGCAAAGAAGAAAAAAAAGAGGCGCAATGAGGTAGCTGTGTGAGTAAGCTAAGCGACCCTAGTGGCCAACACAAACACCTGGCCCATCTAGGAGTGGCACTGCAGTGTCACGCAGGATGGCCCTTCCAAAAAACACTCCCCAAACAGCACATGACGCAAAGAAAAAAAGAGGCGCAATGAGGTAGCTGTGTGAGTAAGCTAAGCGACCCTAGTGGCCGACACAAACACCTGGCCCATCTAGGAGTGGCACTGCAGTGTCACGCAGGATGGCCCTTCCAAAAAACACTCCCCAAACAGCAGCACATGACGCAAAGAAGAAAAAAAAGAGGCGCAATGAGGTAGCTGTGTGAGTAAGCTAAGCGACCCTAGTGGCCGACACAAACACCTGGCCCATCTAGGAGTGGCACTGCAGTGTCACGCAGGATGGCCCTTCCAAAAAACACCCCCCAAACAGCACATGACGCAAAGAAAAATGAAAGAAAAAAGAGGTGCAAGATGGAATTGTCCTTGGGCCCTACCACCCACCCTTATGTTGTATAAACAGGACATGCACACTTTAACCAACCCATCATTTCAGTGACAGGGTCTGCCACACGACTGTGACTGAAATGACGGGTTGGTTTGGACCCCCACCAAAAAAGAAGCAATTAATCTCTCCTTGCACAAACTGGCTCTACAGAGGCAAGATGTCCACCTCATCATCATCCTCCGATATATCACCGTGTACATCCCCCTCCTCACAGATTATCAATTCGTCCCCACTGGAATCCACCATCTCAGCTCCCTGTGTACTTTGTGGAGGCAATTGCTGCTGGTCAATGTCTCCACGGAGGAATTGATTATAATTCATTTTAATGAACATCATCTTCTCCACATTTTCTGGATGTAACCTCGTACGCCGATTGCTGACAAGGTGAGCGGCGGCACTAAACACTCTTTCAGAGTACACACTTGTGGGAGGGCAACTTAGGTAGAATAAAGCCAGTTTGTGCAAGGGCCTCCAAATTGCCTCTTTTTCCTGCCAGTATAAGTACGGACTGTCTGACGTGCCTACTTGGATGCGGTCACTCATATAATCCTCCACCATTCTTTCAATGGGGAGAGAATCATATGCAGTGACAGTAGACGACATGTCCGTAATCGTTGTCAGGTCCTTCAGTCCGGACCAGATGTCAGCATCAGCAGTCGCTCCAGACTGCCCTGCATCACCGCCAGCGGGTGGGCTCGGAATTCTGAGCCTTTTCCTCGCACCCACAGTTGCGGGAGAATGTGAAGGAGGAGATGTTGACAGGTCGCATTCCGCTTGACTTGACAATTTTGTCACCAGCAGTTCTTTGAACCCCAGCAGACTTGTGTCTGCCGGAAAGAGAGATCCAAGGTAGGTTTTAAATCTAGGATCGAGCACCCTCTCTGTGACAACTATAACATTTTATACCTCTTGACTTACCCATAGGGGTCACAGTTCTGGGCTGAGGTGGCCGGGTAGTGAGGGCCTGTATGCTCACAGCCATTATCTTATCACTCTGTGACTCCCTGTGTCTGATGATATTCCGATCATGCCCAGCAGCAGCCTCTCCCAATGCATCCACCGACATACCTCTCCAATCAGGCCTAGTGGTTTGTATTCTATTCCTTAAAACCTCCTTTAGACCGTCCATTAATACTGAAACAGCTACTTCCCTGTGATGTACATTAGTTTTAATGTCATCTATACCAGTGTACCTAGCCATATCCTGCAGAGCCCGGTGAAAATACTCTGGTGTGGATTCACCTTCTTTTTGTTTTATTGTAAAGATTTTATTCCACTTTACTACTGCAGGAAAATATACCCCTAACTGTAAGTTGATTCTCTTTACATTATCCTGATTATACTCGTCTGTTAGTGGTACTTCCTCATCTAACTTGCAATCAGCTATAAATTTTAACGGATCAACACTGGGGGGTAAACATGCCCTCAAAACTGTCCTCCAATCTTTGTTATTTGGCTCTGCAGAATTTCCTAGCTCCCTAATATACTTTTGACATGCAACTAAGTCTTTCCTAGGATCAGGGAATTCAGACATCATTGATCTTAATTCTGCTCGGGAAAAGGGACAGTGCATGGCGATGTTTCTGACAGGAGTTGCTCCTGAAGTGTCAGTTTTCCCATTTGGCACTGCTATTACCCTAACAGGATTAAGTCCAACAACATCATTCTGAGTAGATTCTACAACATGTGGTGAAATGGTTTCAGCATAGTGTATGGTGCCGTACTTACCAGTCGATACGACCTCACCTGTCCCTCCGCTAGGGGCCTTTGATACTAATCTTACGGGTTGGGTCGTGCCTACTGCTGTTTCTAATATGGTGGCTGCTAGGGAGAGTGCTGATATTGTTGTGGGCTCATCCTCTTGGTCACAATCCTGGGGAAAGTTCAAAACAGGGTACAACTTGCACGGATTAGTGTTAGCATTAATTACTTTGGTTACATTATCCTTAACTTCTACACATTTAACATAACCCTGAGTGCCATTCTCTGCCACCAATTTCTCTCCAGGTATGTATGGTGGTGGGGGTGCAGTGGCTATCAGTTTCCTGATAGGGTTAGATCCAGTGGCTTGCGCCAACCCCCTTTGTATTTCACCTTCCTGTTGCCACAATGTTAAATAATCATAATGTTTAATACGCCTTTTTGAAGATTTAATCAGGCACACTCTTCTCCTTAAATTCTGTAATACTTCTGGGTTAAAACTACCTACCCGGGGAAACTTTTCCCCGTCATGCACAGTCATCCTTTCCCATTCATTGCACAACATTTCTGTGTGATGACCATATTTCTCACACATGATATACCTTGCCGACCCGATTGGTCGGTTTACCAAATCAACCTGAACCTGGGTTGATCGCCCCTTACCTGAACAACTGGCCCCCATCTCTGCAGGTGCTGCCTTCACTACCTCTGACTTCAAATCAGGGTCTTCGGCAACCCTTACAAAAACCAAGATGCTCGGGGTAAAGCTGCGGTGGGGGTTTTGCAACGAGGTCCGCCCACTTAACTCCGCCCACGCTGGCCAATACGGCGACCAAAGTTCCCAGAGGTTCCGTACCCAACCTAGGGCACCTAAGTACGTCTACTTGCTCGGGCGTGTGGGAGTGTCTTACCCTCCCCAGCAAGTATCAGTCGCTGGAATGTCCCTGAGTGATCAGGCTACTTCCCTTAAAATAAAAAAAATTACAAAAATCACGTTAACAATGTGCAAGTAGCGTTCTTCTGAATTCAAGACACGCTAATGCACACAATCACATGCGGTACAATCGTATCTGCACACAAGCAACTAATCTTATGTGCGGAACGATCAGTGGAATCGAAAATTTCGTCTGCGAATTCCTTCAGCAATGAGCTTCTTTGGCCTATATGGGTCTCGCACCAACCCTCTTCGGTTGTGCTTCTCTACTTCTAGTCTGCTGTACCTGAACCTCCTGGTCCTTGACCTCCTGGTCTGTTATGTACAGCAGACTCTACTGCTCATAAATGTGTCAAGATTAACAAGGGACGCCTCCCAAGCCACCCCACGCTATCACTCTCGCTGGTGTACCTCTTTCTACTGGCCTATCGTTCCCACTTCCGTAATAAAAGAGAAATCTTATATATACACACTCTTACATCCGAACACTCTTATTTCTGTACAGAATTCCTTTCATTCAGTAATAGTCTAACCCAGAAGAATTACAACAGAGAAAGTCTTTTTCTTTTAACTTTAAACTTTTGGATTTGAGATAGATTTGTGTTATTTTCGCGTTACTTCCTTATCGCCTATTAAAACAATACTATTGTGCGGTTTGTATTATGTGGGCGTATCCGTACGCTCCGTTGCGTAATATACGCTCCGTGCGTCGACCCTTGCGTTGCGTACGCCCTGCCCTTGTAAGGACACGTGTACGCAAACCAAGTACGTCCACAGTAACACACTACACGTTTATCAATGTGAATGATCTTTAACAGTAATCCTTCACTGAACACCACTCAAATCTCCCTTGTATTCTAGGCGAGATTGTGTGCGTGCCTTTTACAATTATTCCTTTAAATATTTATCCTTTAACTATCAATAACAACAAATGTCTCAGCACGTTTATCACTAGTGTGTGGCAATCAGGAGAATGAGATACGGACAAATAATCCTAAACAAGGAATACAGGTGTGTGTGCTTATGCATACGTTCGCAAAACAGAAACTAAACAGGTTTTAAAAGACAATAACGTACTGTTCCTACCTTTTGGTTCCGGATTCCTTCAGCACTCCTTACTAAGCGAAGCAGACGCTTATTTGGTCAGCACTACGAGGAATATTACCTCCCGCCTTTTGCTGACCGATAATGTCTGCTGAAATTACCTAGTGCAGATATGTGAAGAGCGGGCGAGTCCCCAATTGATAAAGCCTATAATTTATCCTAGTTAAAACACTCTAAAAGGTTAATGAACACAGTACGCAATTGGCGTATGGAATACCGTAAGAGTACGCACGTAGCGTACAAACGCTTAGCCGTGGACGAGACGCACGAGAGGCACGTTCGCTCACGGCTTACAGCGTAAAGGCAAGCACGCTATAGGCTGCCGACTAACGTAATGATACGCTATCAGCGTAGCGGACACTCGAGACCACGAGGAGATCACGAGCGGCGCTGACGCTCACAGAGTTAAACCTTTGTAACAATATCCTAAACAATATACTTAAATGGTAAACCTTTGTGCAGTGATAAGGTGTAAATGCAACACAGTGTAACCTTGTTAGTTAAAAAGCTGTATGAGCGATTCTTACGCTCTGAGAACCCTTTTGCAATATAATAAACACTCAAATACCGGTCTAAGGGTCTAACACCTTTTAAGGGAGAGAATGAACGTTCAATCGCAAAAGAATACACAATACAAGTTATACACTACCAAACTAACATAAAACACCTAACCGAGTTACTACACGTTAAATTACAACAAAGACACAATTACATTTAAGGGGGAAGGAGAGAGAGAATGGCTTACAACAAAATAGGAGATAAATATGGTTGCAGAGAACTTACGCACAAGGGGAACAATCGCAAGCGCCTTCCTGGATATCCAGCTCCCGATTATCAGTGATGAGAACCGTTGAAAAGAGTAGAGAGCTGGCCCAGGTCGGCTTGTCTTTATATACACTTACACACAGTACAGTACAATGGTCCCTACATTCTTATTGTTCATTGGACACAGGAATCCGTCTCCGCATTATAACAAAAGGTCATAGGTTGGTTCATACAGGTGGGCTGTGACTATTTCAAACTGCTCAGGTGGGAGGGAAACTGGGTTTCCCGCCGCATGGGTAATAAAGTGCAAATATAGTAAATGTCCATAAACTTCTTATGTCCATAACTATACGCACGAGCGAGTAATCCGCTTCAAACCAACACCGGAATATTGCTAATTATATTCTCTTCCGATGGATACTAAACACCACTGTGTAACCCCTGTCTGACCCTTCGTATCAAACAAAGAGGAATCTCTCTGTCCCCGAACATGCTATATTAACTGAACTTTCAGATTCTATCAAAGGGACCATAATCTACAAAATACATTATATGACTAAAATATGTTACGATTGAGTCGCCCGCTAGACGAACACAAACTCTACCGTAAATGCGCATACCGCGCGCCCGCGAGTGCACGCGACTGCGAGTATACGCACGCACGGGAGGGCTCATGCACGTGCAGCGGGCACACGCATGAGGTGCATATATGGCAATGTGCAGCGTGATATTTTTCTGACTTTGACAACACCTTAGGTCGACATGGACAAAAGGTCGACATGGACACAAGGTTGACAGGAACAAGGTCGACATGGAAAAAGGTCGACATGAGTTTTTCACAATTTTTTTCTTTTTTGGAACCTTTTCATACTTAACGATCCACGTGGACTACGATTGGAACGGTAATCTGTGCCGAGCGAAGCGAAGGCACCATGCCCGAAGCATGGCGAGCGAAGCGAGCCATGCGAGGGGACGCGGTGCACTAATTGGGGTTCCCGGTCACTCTACGAAGAAAACGACACCCAAAAAACATAAAAAACGCATGTCGACCTTTTCCATGTCGACCTTGTTCCTGTCGACCTTTTGTCCATGTCGACCTTTTGTCCATGTCGACCTAAGGTGTGTCGACCAATTGGCGGCGGCCTAAGGTGTGTCGACCTTTTTGTTGTCGACCTGGAGTCCCAGACCCCTTTCTATCTCTCTGCCCTCTCCTAATGGCGCATGTATCTCATGCTGCTGATCTGTGTGATTTGTGTAGCCATGGCTGTGGAATGGTGGGTATTAATATTGATATTAATATTTGCAGTTATGCCACTTCTAATCAAAGGTGCCAACTTCGGGGCTGCTATTTCCGGGAGAGAGCTGCCAGGTCGGCACAGCTAGGGGCGGTGGGGGTGTGTGATGCATCAAAGGGGTCCTAACAATAGACAGGAGGTGGAACAGGGGCGTGGTGACCAAGACACATCATTGTAGCCACCCACCGCTACACAATGCTGAGATTACCGCCATTATACTACAGCTGGGTGCTTGGCTATGATGACGTGATTCAGAGAGAATCGCGTCATTGGCCGACTGGATCGTTCAGTTTACTCGCTAAGTGGGCGGCTGGGCAGGGGGGATGCCTCCGTAAAATCGGGATGCTTGCCTGTACTTCCGGGGGGCAGGAGGGCAACCTGATTTTCGTGAACCTCCCGGCCATTCCAGGAGAGTAGGCAAGTATGTTACTAATTTCATGGCTGGTGTTACAATTTGTTGCTATCTAGATCTGCTTGTGTGTGTTTCCAGGTATACGCACTGATCTATTTGCACATTGTTTGGCCCCTGACTAAGCCTTACCTTGTATCACAATTTATCATCAAGAAATAATTGTGTTGTCTTTTCTATTTCCATTTATACTAAAACCCTTTATGTATATAAAGTGGTAATAGTATGCAGTATTGCTGTTTTATACAGTGATTTGCATATGTTTTAGCATGTACTGTACCTTGCACCACAATGTTGGGGATCAGCATATTTCTGCATAATGGTCCATTAATTCTGGAAATCTTTCAGCAACATTAATCAGCTCTATTAGTGTGAAAAGATGAAATTATGGGTCAGATCTGTCACTGACGTATTTTTGCAGCTTTCAGCCTTCTTTGGCGAAGACACAAACATTTTAAAGTGTACCCTTCACCCAAACAGAGTGGAGGCAGCCATTATTTGGGCTAAACTCATATTAAAGTCTATCAGTTTGCAGGCGGCTCTCGGGCCTCAGCAATGTCATCAGATGTTTAGGCTTCCACTCTGTGGAGTAAATTTACTAAGATGGGAGTTCTATTTAAGATGGGATGTTACCTATAGCAACCAATCAGATTCCAGGTATTATCTTCTGAAAAGTACAAAATAAATGAGAAGTAAAATCTGATTGGTTGCTATGGGCAACATCCGATCTTAAATAGTGATGAGCACCGGACATTTTTCGGGTTTTGTGTTTTGGTTTTGGGTTCGGTTCCGCGGCCGTGTTTTCAGTTCGAACGCGTTTTGGCAAAACCTCGCCGAATTTTTTTTGTCGGATTCGGGTGTGTTTTGGATTCGGGTGTTTTTTTCAAAAAACCCTAAAAAACAGCTTAAATCATAGAATTTGGGGTTCATTTTGATCCCAAAGTATTATTAACCTCAATAACCATAATTTCCACTCATTTTCAGTCTATTCTGAACACCTCACACCTCACAATATTATTTTTAGTCCTAAAATTTGCATCGAGGTCGCTGGATGGCTAAGCTAAGCGACCCTAGTGGCCGACACAAACACCTGGCCCATCTAGGAGTGGCACTGCAGTGTCACGCAGTATGGCCCTTCCAAAAAACACTCCCCAAACAGCACATGACGCAAAGAAAAAAAGAGGCGCAATGAGGTAGCTGTGTGAGTAAGCTAAGCGACCCTAGTGGCCGACACAAACACCTGGCCCATCTAGGAGTGGCACTGCAGTGTCATGCAGGATGGCCCTTCCAAAAAACACTCCCCAAACAGCAGCACATGATGCAAAGAAGAAAAAAAAGAGGCGCAATGAGGTAGCTGTGTGAGTAAGCTAAGCGACCCTAGTGGCCAACACAAACACCTGGCCCATCTAGGAGTGGCACTGCAGGGTCACGCAGGATGGCCCTTCCAAAAAACACTCCCCAAACAGCACATGACGCAAAGAAAAAAAGAGGCGCAATGAGGTAGCTGTGTGAGTAAGCTAAGCGACCCTAGTGGCCGACACAAACACCTGGCCCATCTAGGAGTGGCACTGCAGTGTCACGCAGGATGGCCCTTCCAAAAAACACTCCCCAAACAGCAGCACATGACGCAAAGAAAAATGAAAGAAAAAAGAGGTGCAAGATGGAATTGTCCTTGGGCCCTCCCACCCACCCTTATGTTGTATAAACAGGACATGCACACTTTAACCAACCCATCATTTCAGTGACAGGGTCTGCCACACGACTGTGACTGAAATGACGGGTTGGTTTGGACCCCCACCAAAAAAGAAGCAATTAATCTCTCCTTGCACAAACTGGCTCTACAGAGGCAAGATGTCCACCTCATCATCATCCTCCGATATATCACCGTGTACATCCCCCTCCTCACAGATTATCAATTCGTCCCCACTGGAATCCACCATCTCAGCTCCCTGTGTACTTTGTGGAGGCAATTGCTGCTGGTCAATGTCTCCACGGAGGAATTGATTATAATTCATTTTAATGAACATCATCTTCTCCACATTTTCTGGATGTAACCTCGTACGCCGATTGCTGACAAGGTGAGCGGCGGCACTAAACACTCTTTCGGAGTACACACTTGTGGGAGGGCAACTTAGGTAGAATAAAGCCAGTTTGTGCAAGGGCCTCCAAATTGCCTCTTTTTCCTGCCAGTATAAGTACGGACTGTCTGACGTGCCTACTTGGATGCGGTCACTCATATAATCCTCCACCATTCTTTCAATGGGGAGAGAATCATATGCAGTGACAGTAGACGACATGTCCGTAATCGTTGTCAGGTCCTTCAGTCCGGACCAGATGTCAGCATCAGCAGTCGCTCCAGACTGCCCTGCATCACCGCCAGTGGGTGGGCTCGGAATTCTGAGCCTTTTCCTCGCACCCACAGTTGCGGGAGAATGTGAAGGAGGAGATGTTGACAGGTCGCGTTCCGCTTGACTTGACAATTTTGTCACCAGCAGTTCTTTGAACCGGAAAGAGAGATCCAAGGTAGGTTTTAAATCTAGGATCGAGCACGGTGGCCAAAATGTAGTGCTCTGATTTCAACAGATTGACCACCCGTGAATCCTTGTTAAGCGAATTAAGGGCTCCATCCACAAGTCCCACATGCCTAGCGGAATCGCTCTGTGTTAGCTCCTCCTTCAATGTCTCCAGCTTCTTCTGCAAAAGCCTGATGAGGGGAATGACCTGACTCAGGCTGGCAGTGTCTGAACTGACTTCACGTTTGGCAAGTTCAAAAGGTTGCAGAACCTTGCACAACGTTGAAATCATTCTCCACTGCGCTTGAGACAGGTGCATTCCACCTCCTATATCGTGCTCAGTTGTATAGGCTTGAATGGCCTTTTGCTGCTCCTCCAACCTCTGAAGCATATAGAGGGTTGAATTCCACCTCGTTACCACTTCTTGCTTCAGATGATGGCAGGGCAGGTCCAGGCGTTTTTGGTGGTGCTCCAGTCTTCTGTACGTGGTGCCTGTACGCCGAAAGTGTCCCGCAATTCTTCTGGCCACCGACAGCATCTCTTGCACGCCCCTCTCGTTTTTTAAATAATTCTGCACCACCAAATTCAAGGTATGTGCAAAACATGGGACGTGCTGGAATTTGCCCATATTTAATGCACACACAATATTGCTGGCGTTGTCCGATGCCACAAATCCACAGGAGAGTCCAATTGGGGTAAGCCATTCTGCGATGATCTTCCTCAGTTGCCGTAAGAGGTTTTTAGCTGTGTGCGTATTCTGGAAAGCGGTGATACAAAGCGTAGCCTGCCTAGGAAAGAGTTGGCGTTTGCGAGATGCTGCTACTGGTGCCGCCGCTGCTGTTCTTGCGGCGGGAGTCCATACATCTACCCAGTGGGCTGTCACAGTCATATAGTCCTGAGCCTGCCCTGCTCCACTTGTCCACATGTCCGTGGTTAAGTGGACATTGGGTACAACTGCATTTTTTAGGACACTGGTGAGTCTTTTTCTGAGGTCTGTGTACATTTTCGGTATGCCTGCCTAGAGAAATGGAACCTAGATGGTATTTGGTACCGGGGACACAGTACCTCCAACAAGTCTCTAGTTGCCTCTGCAGTAATGATGGATACCGGAACCACGTTTCTCACCGCCCAGGATGCCAAGGCCTCAGTTATCCGCTTTGCAGCAGGATGACTGCTGTGATATTTCATCTTCCTCGCAAAGGACTGTTGGACAGTCAATTGCTTGGTGGAAGTAGTAAAAGTGGTCTTACGAGTACGACTTCCCCTCTGGGATGACCATCGACTCCCAGCAGCAACAACAGCAGCGCCAGCAGCAGTAGGCGTTACACGCAAGGATGCATCGGAGGAATCCCAGGCAGGAGAGGACTCGTCAGAATTGCCAGTGACATGGCCTGCAGGACTATTGGCATTCCTGGGGAAGGAGGAAATTGACACTGAGGGAGTTGGTGGGGTGGTTTGCGTGAGCTTGGTTACAAGAGGAAGGGATTTACTGGTCAGTGGACTGCTTCCGCTGTCGCCCAAAGTTTTTGAACTTGTCACTGACTTATGATGAATGCGCTGCAGGTGACGTATAAGGGAGGATGTTCCGAGGTGGTTAGCATCCTTACCCCTACTTATTACAGCTTGACAAAGGCAACAAACGGCTTGACAAATGTTGTCCGCATTTCTGTTGAAATACTTCCACACCGAAGAGCTGATTTTTTTGGTATTTTCACCAGGCATGTCAATGGCCCTATTCCTCCCACGGACAACAGGTGTCTCCCCGGGTGCCTGACTTAAACAAACCACCTCACCATCAGAATCCTCCAGGTCAATTTCCTCCCCAGCGCCAGCAACACCCATATCCTCCTCATCCTGGTGTACTTCAACACTGACATCTTCAATCTGACTATCAGGAACTGGACTGCGGGTGCTCCTTCCAGCACTTACAGGGGGCGTGCAAATGGTGGAAGGCGCATGCTCTTCACGTCCAGTGTTGGGAAGGTCAGGCATCGCAAACGACACAATTGGACTCTCCTTGTGGATTTGTGATTTCGAAGAACGCACAGTTCTTTGCTGTGCTTTTGCCAGCTTGAGTCTTTTCATTTTTCTAGCGAGAGGCTGAGTGCTTCCATCCTCATGTGAAGCTGAACCACTAGCCATGAACATAGGCCAGGGCCTCAGCCGTTCCTTGCCACTCCGTGTGGTAAATGGCATATTGGCAAGTTTACGCTTCTCCTCCGACAATTTTATTTTAGATTTTGGAGTCCTTTTTTTACTGATATTTGGTATTTTGGATTTTACATGCTCTGTACTATGACATTGGGCATCGGCCTTGGCAGACGACGTTGCTGGCATTTCATCGTCTCTGCCATGACTAGTGGCAGCAGCTTCAGCACGAGGTGGAAGTCGATCTTGATCTTTCCCTATTTTTGGAACCTCAACATTTTTGTTCTCCATATTTTAATAGGCACAACTAAAAGGCACCTCAGGTAAACAATGGAGATGGATGGATACTAGTATACTTATGGATGGACGAGCGACTGCCGACACAGAGGTAGCTACAGCCGTGGACTACCGTACTGCGTCTGCTGCTAATATAGACTGGATGATAATGATATAAAAAATATATATATATCACTACTGCAGCCGGACAGGTATATGTTATATAATGACGGACCTGCTGGACACTGTCAGCAGCACTGCAGACTCCTAAAGTAAGCTACTAGTAGTATCAAGAAGATAGAAAGAAAAAAAAACACCACAGGTAGGTGGTATACAATTATGGATGGATGAGCGACTGCCGACACAGAGGTAGCTACAGCCGTGGACTACCGTACTGCGTCTGCTGCTAATATAGACTGGATGATAATGATATAAAAAATATATATATATATCACTACTGCAGCCGGACAGGTATATATTATATAATGACGGACCTGCTGGACACTGTCAGCAGCACTGCAGACTCCTAAAGTAAGCTACTAGTAGTATCAAGAAGATAGAAAAAAAAAAAACACCACAGGTAGGTGGTATACAATTATGGATGGACGAGCGACTGCCGACACAGAGGTAGCTACAGCCGTGGACTACCGTACTGCGTCTGCTGCTAATATAGACTGGATGATAATGATATAAAAAATATATATATATCACTACTGCAGCCGGACAGGTATATATTATATAATGACGGACCTGCTGGACACTGTCTGCAGCACTGCAGACTCCTAAAGTAAGCTACTAGTAGTATCAAGAAGATAGAAAAAAAAAAAACACCACAGGTAGGTGGTATACAATTATGGATGGACGAGCGACTGCCGACACAGAGGTAGCTACAGCCGTGGACTACCGTACTGCGTCTGCTGCTAATATAGACTGGATGATAATGATATAAAAAATATATATATATATCACTACTGCAGCCGGACAGGTATATATTATATAATGACGGACCTGCTGGACACTGTCAGCAGCACTGCAGACTCCTAAAGTAAGCTACTAGTAGTATCAAGAAGATAGAAAAAAAAAAAACCCACCACAGGTAGGTGGTATACAATTATGGATGGACGAGCGACTGCCGACACAGAGGTAGCTACAGCCGTGGACTACCGTACTGCGTCTGCTGCTAATATAGACTGGATGATAATGATATAAAAAATATATATATATCACTACTGCAGCCGGACAGGTATATATTATATAATGACGGACCTGCTGGACACTGTCAGCAGCACTGCAGACTCCTAAAGTAAGCTACTAGTAGTATCAAGAAGATAGAAAAAAAAAAACACCACAGGTAGGTGGTATACAATTATGGATGGACGAGCGACTGCCGACACAGAGGTAGCTACAGCCGTGGACTACCGTACTGCGTCTGCTGCTAATATAGACTGGATGATAATGATATAAAAAATATATATATATCACTACTGCAGCCGGACAGGTATATATTATATAATTAATGACGGACCTGCTGGACACTGTCAGCAGAATGCGTTTATAGAATAAAAACACCACACGACGAGTGTTTAACTTTTTCAGGCAGACAATCACAATATACTGGTGGTCAGACAGTGGTCACTGGTCAGTCACACTGGCAGTGGCACTCTGGCAGCAAAAGTGTGCACTGTTAAATAATATGTACTCCTGCTACTGCTCCCCAGTCTCCCCCACAATTAAGCTGTGTGAGCACTGAGCACTCAGCACAGTCAGATATACATAGATGATGCAGCACACTGAGGCTGAGCACAGATATGGTATACTGTTACTGTGTCACTGTGTATCGTTTTTTTTCAGGCAGAGAACGGATTATATTAAATAATAATATAATAAAAAAACTGCACTGGTGGTCACTGGTCAGTCACTAGTAAACTCTGCACTCTCTGAGTACTCCTAAGCTCCAGTAAATCAAGTGTCTCACTCTCTCTCTTCTAATCTAAATGGAGAGGACGCCAGCCACGTCCTCTCCCTATGAATCTCAATGCACGTGTGAAAATGGCGGCGACGCGCGGCTCCTTATATAGAATCCGAGTCTCGCGATAGAATCCAAGCCTCGCGAGAATCCGACAGCGGGATGATGACGTTCGGGCGCGCTCGGGTTAGCCGAGCAAGGCGGGAAGATCCGAGTCTGCCTCGGATCCGTGTAAAAAGGCTGAAGTTCGGGGGGGTTCGGATTCCGAGGAACCGAACCCGCTCATCACTAATCTTAAATAGAACTCCCATCTTAGTAAATTTACCCCTGTGTAGGTGATGGGAACACTTTCAGCTATAGATATACAGTGATCGAAGTGGAAATTTTGAAGTGGGGGTATGGAAAAGTGAAGGCTGCAATTATGTGTTTCGGAAAAGGGGGCACGGTCACTCAAAAGCGGCGTGTCCTTCAGTGTAGTATTGGTCCCCCTTTCACATTATACCACACAGTGGGCCAGATGTACTAAGCTTGAAAAGTGATAAATATCACTGTGATAAAGTACCAGCCAATCGGCTCCTAACTGTCATTTTTCAAACACAGCCTGTGACATGGCAGTTAGGAGCCGATTGGCTGGTGCTTTATCACAGTGATATTTATCACTTTTCAAGCTTAGTACATCTCCCCCAGTATGAGCTGAAATTCACATTATAGCACACAGACAGAATGAGCCGAAATTCACATTATAGCACACGGTATGAGCCAAAATTCACATTATAGCACATGGTATGAGCCATAATTCACATTATATTACACGGTATGAGCCAAAATTCACATTATAGCACAGAGTATGAGCCGAAATTCACATTATAGCACACAGTATGAGCCGAAATTCACATTATAGCACACAGAATGAGCCGAAATTCACATTATAGCACACGGTATGAGCCGAAATTCACATTATAGCACAGGGTATGAGCCGAAATTCACATTATAGCACACGGTATGAGCTGAAATTCACATTACAGCACACGGTATGAGGCAAAATTTACATTATATCACACTGTATGAGCCAAAATTCACATTATAGCACACAGTATAAGCCAAAATTCACATTATAACACACGGTATGAACCGAAATTCACATTATAGCATACAGAATGAGCCGAAATTCACATTATAGCACACTGTATGAGCCGAAATTCACATTATAGCACACTGTATGAGCCGAAATTCACATTATAGCACACAGAATGAGCCGAAATTCACATTTCAGAACACGGTATGAGCCAAAATTCACATTATGCCACATGGAATGAGACAGAAATCAGGGAGAGAGAAAGGCAGCAGGGTAAGATTACCTATTTAGCAGCTGTGCTGAGGATTCTGTGGTCTGCGGTGGATGAGGATTCTGTGGTCTGCGGTGGATGAGGAGGCTGTGGTCGGCATGGTGCGGAGGTGCAGAGAAGGGCCGAGAGAGGCTGAGGGCATTGGCGGTGTAGTGGAGGAGGAGGCAGAGGGTGGTAGCGGTGCAAGGAGGAGGAGGAGGCTGCGGTTGTTGGCACTGCGGCTCTTATGACCGCAGTGCTGTTATTTCAATTCTGCCGCGGACTGGCAGCCAATCAGGAGCGGCCGCTTCTGATTGGCTGCGGACGGTGAGTAAGAAGTGACGGCCGAGTCAGGAAGCAGACACACTGCACTGTGGGCATCCGGCAGGCTCCAGCAGTGGTGTGGCAGGCTAGCAGGTGCATGTGGGCACTGACTGACACATAAGCTGCTGCTGCTACCAGGCTGGCCACTCCTCCCCGCCATTGCTGCTGCTACCAGGCTGACCACTGACCCCTCTTCTTACCTCTCTGTCTCTCCACCGCCCTCCCCCTCACTACACGCTCTCCTCCTACCCAGCACACAGCTCTCAGGGACCTGGACCAGATTGGACGCGGGCACTGAGCCTACGTGACCCCAGGCCGACAGGGAGTCGGTTACAGTCCGCAGATGCATACACAAACACAGCCGCTGCTGCGAGCATGGAGCACTGTGCGGGGGCCATGTCTGTATCACAGTTGATGCCTGTGCTGCACCGTGCAGCCCCACCCGCAGCAGCCGTGTTATCGCTGAGCACATACACAGCACACATCACGTGTAGCTAGTGACTCGCATCATACACGGACAGTGCCACGGCTCCTCCCCTGCTACCAGGCTGGCCACTTCTCCCCACCTCCTGCTGCTCTGTGCTAGCTCTACAGTGTCAGACTCGAGTCTGCACACTACTAATTTAAAAAAAAAAATACTTCCGGGTCTGTGGAGAAGTGCTGGTATGCCCTACCGCCGCATACCGGCCCACTTCGACCACTGTGAATATATATATATATATAGAGAGAGAGTAGATTCCAAATGGCACTCACATAGTAAACAGAGAAAAATATGTCTCTAATTGGAGACATTTCATTGGGCTAGATCAGGGGTGGGGAACCTTTTTTCTAGCGAGGGCCATTTGGATATTTATAAAATCCTTCAGGGGCCATACAAAAATTCTCAATTTAAAAAAATTACCCTGCCCCCCAGTAGGTCTGCCCCTTAGGCGCGCGCGCCAAAAAAAATGGGTATGGCCAGTTAAAATGGGACATGATACACATATGCCCACAATAGTGCAGTGCCAGATCCACAATTGCCCCCACAGTGCCAGGTATACAAATGCCCCTCACAGTGCCAGGTATACAAATGTCTCTCACCGTGCCAGGTATACATATGCCCCTCACCGTGCCAGGTATACATATGCCCCCCACCGTGCCAGGTATACATATGCCCCCCACCGTGCCAGGTATACAGATGCCCCCACAGTGCCAGGTATACAAATGCCCCCCACAGTGCCAGGTTTACAAATGCCCCCCACCATGCCAGGTATACAAATGCCCCTCACCGTGCCAGGTATACAAATGCCCCTCACAGTGCCAAGTATACAAATGTCCCTCACCGTGCCAGGTATACAGATGCCCCCACAGTGCCAGGTACACAGATGCCCCCACAGTGCCAGGTACACAGATGTCCCCTCAGTGCCAGCTATACAGATGCCCCCACACTGCCAGCTATACAGATGCCCCCACAGTGCCAGCTATACAGATGTCCCCACAGTGCCAGGTATACAGATGCCCCCACAGTGCCAGGTATACAGATGCCCCCCCCCCCCCAGTGCTGCTTACCGCTGCTTGCTGACAGGGAGGAGAGCGCGGCTATGTCGGGTGGCGGCGTCGGCGTGTAGGACTTCAAACCAGCCGCCGGTGCGAGAGCCAATCAGAGCTCGCGGGCCGACAGCCGCGGCTCCTGATTGGCTGCCGGTCCGCGAGCTCTGATTGGCTCACAAAGCGGCGGCTAGTTTGAAGTCCTACACGCCGCCGCCGTCATCCAACATCGCCGCGCTCTTCTCCCTGTCCTGACAGCTGAGACACGCTGCCGCTGGACTGAGCGGCGGCGTGTCTCACTGACAGAAGCGGGTGGGCCGGAGCAAACGGTTCCCCACCCCTGGGCTAGATGCATCATCGCTTAGAAAGTGATAAAATGGAAAGTGAAAAAGTGCCAGCCAATCAGCTCTTAACTGACATTTTTTAAACACAGCCTGTGATCAGGCAGGTAGGACCTGATTGGCTGGTACTTTTTCACTCTCCATTTTAGCACTTTCAAAGTGATGATGCATCTAGCCCATTGTCTGTTTATTATCTGAGTGCCAGTTGGAATCTGCTCCAAACAGTATCAGATGCAAAACGGATTCCCTTGAGTACATATTGGACTTTAGGGAGAAGAAGTCACATGGTGTTGGGTCTGGAGATTATGGAAGGTGTTCTAGCACTACAGTATGATCTGTTTCTCGGCTAAAACCTGCTTCTCAGAGAGCTGTGTTGGCTGGTACAGTATCCTGATATAGGATGGAACCATTTTTCCAGAACTCTGGTCTCTTTCTGCTAATTCATTCCCGCAAAGTTTCTAGAATATTTTTGTAGTAATGTTGATTCACTGTTGCACCTTCAGGTGCCCAGTCTGCGAAAATAACACCCTTGATATTAAAGAAAACAATTAAACATGACCTTGAATTTGGATTTGCTTTGACGGGCTATCTTTGTTCTTGGTGATGTTGGTGTGTTTCCGTGTATGGACTTGTGTTTTGTCTCAGGATCGTACTGGAAGATCCAGCTTTCATCACAGGCAATAACATCTAAAGATTGTGAATCCGCTTGATTCTGTTCCAAAATGTACAAATTTACTTTCTGTTTTCTTTCTGCTCGGCAGTGAGAAGCCTTGGATCCATCTTAACACAAACCTTTGTCATGTTAAGATCTTGAGGCAAAACTTGCCTAACAGTTTCTTTGTCAATGCTTACCATATCTGCTATCATTCGGGTATTGAGTCGATGGTTAATTTGAACAATTTTCAAAAATGTTTCCACATTTTTCTTTGTTTTTGATGTCCTGACAACTATCACTATATCCTGACAACTGTCACTAAATCTTATGTGTCACTTAAACACACGTGCACGTGATATACAATCTGCCCCATAATCTTCGGTTAGTATACGGAAAGATTCGGTGGGCATTTTGAACAGTTTAACAAAACAATGTTACGTTAACACATTGCTCTGAACAAAGCATTTTTACGACATAGAGGAAAAACACAACTTCTTAGAACGCGGTGTGACAGCAGACTATGGGGTAAATTTACTAAGCTCCCGATTTTGACCGAGATGCCGTTTTTTCATCAAAGTGTCATCTCGGTAATTTACTAAGCACTAATCACGGCAGTGATGAGGGCATTCGTAATTTTTTGCAAGTTCAGGTAAAAAATTACGAATGAATACACCATCGGTCAAAACGCGGCTGTTTAAGTATGAATCTCGGTCATTTACTAAGAAGTGCAAAGCAAAAAAAGAACAAACACTGCCGTGAAAAATTACAACTCGTAAAAAAGTGCTAAAAAAAAACAGACCTGCTTTTTTTATTCGTGATTGGATAGGCATGCACGGATCCATGAGATCCGTGCATGTATATCAGTAGGAAGGGGTGGGAAAGTGCTTATTTTTTCAAAAAAAATTGCGTGGGGTCCCCCCTCCTAAGCATAACCAGCCTCGGGCTCTTTGAGCCGATCCTGGTTGCAGAAATATGGGGAAAAAAATGACAGGGGTTCCCCCATATTTAAGCAACCAGCATCGGGCTCTGCGCCTGGTCCTGGTCCCAAAAATACGGGGGACAAAAAGAGTAGGGGTCCCCCGTATTTTTAAAACCAGCACCGGGCTCCACTAGCTGGACAGATAATGCCACAGCCGGGGGTCACTTTTATATAGTGCCCTGCGGCCGTGGCATCAAAAATCCAACTAGTCACCCCTGGCCGGGGTACCCTGGGGGAGTGGGGACCCCTTCAATCAAGGGGTCCCCCCCCCCCAGCCACCCAAGGGCCAGGGGTGAAGCCCGAGGCTGTCCCCCCCCATCCAATGGGCTGCGGATGGGGAGGCTGATAGCCTTTGTTGTAAAAGAAAAGATATTGTTTTTAGTAGCAGTACTACAAGGCCCAGCAAGCCTCCCCCGCATGCTGGTACTTGGAGAACCACAAGTACCAGCATGCGACGGAAAAACGGGCCCGCTGGTACCTGTAGTACTACTACTAAAAAAATACCCAAAAAAAGACAAGACACACACACCGTGAAAGTATAATTTTATTACATACATACACACATACATACATACTTACCTTAAGTTCCCACGCAGTTCGGTCCTCTTCTCCAGTAGAATCCAAGGGGTACCTGTTGAAGAAATTATACTCACGAGATCCAGGGGTCCAGGCTCCTCGGGAAATCCAGGGGTAATCCACGTACTTGACAAAAAAAACAAAACGGTGTCCCGACCACGAACTGAAAGGGGACCCATGTTTGCACATGGGTCACCTTTCCACGAATGCCAGAAAGCCACTCTGACTTCTGTCTAAGTGGGTTTCATCAGCCAATCAGGGAGCGCCACGTTGTAGCACTCTCCTGATCAGCTGTGTGGTCCTGTCCTCACTGACAGGCAGCACACGGCAGTGTTACAATGTAGCGCCTATGCGCTACATTGTAACCAATGATGGGAACTTTCTGCCCTGCGGTTGACCTAAAGTGACGTCACCGCTGAGCAGAAAGTTCCCATCATTGGTTACAATGTAGCGCATAGGCGCTACATTGTAACACTGCCGTGTGCTGCCTGTCACTCAGTACAGGAGCACACAGCCGATCAGGAGAGTGCTACAACGTGGCACTCCCTGATTGGCTGAAGAAACCCACTTAGACATCAGTCAGAGTGGGTTTCTGGCATTCGTGGAAAGGAGTCCCATGTGAAAACATGGGGCCCCTTTCAGTTCGTGGCTCGGCTTTCCGTTTTCTTATTTTATGCAAGTACGTGGATTACCCCTGGATTTCCCGAGGAGCCTGGACCCCTGGATCTCGTGAGTATAATTTCTTCAACAGGTACCCCTTGGATTCTACTGGAGAAGAGGACCGACCTGCGTGTGAACATAAGGTAAGTATGTATGTATGTTTGTGTGGATGTATGTAATAAATCTTTACTTTCACGGTGTGTGTGTCTTGTCTTTTTTTGGGTATTTTTTTAGTAGTAGTACAACAGGTACCAGCGGGCCCGTTTTTCCGTCGCATGCTGGTACTTGTGGTTCTCCAAGTACCAGCATGCGGGGGAGGCTTGCTGGGCCTTGTAGTACTGCTACTAAACACAATATCTTTTCTTTTACAACAAAGGCTATCAGCCTCCCCATCCGCAGCCCATTGGATGGGGGGGGACAGCCTCGGGCTTCACCCCTGGCCCTTGGGTGGCTGGGGGGGGGGACCCCTTGATTGAAGGGGTCCCCACTCCCCCAGGGTACCCCGGCCAGGGGTGACTAGTTGGATTTTTGATGCCACGGCCGCAGGGCACTATATAAAAGTGACCCCCGGCTGTGGCATTATCTGTCCAGCTAGTGGAGCCCGGTGCTGGTTTTAAAAATACGGGGGACCCCTACTCTTTTTGTCCCCCGTATTTTTGGGACCAGGACCAGGCGCAGAGCCCGATGCTGGTTGCTTAAATATGGGGGAACCCCTGTCATTTTTCCCCCCATATTTTTGCAACCAGGATCGGCTCAAAGAGCCCGAGGCAGGTTATGCTTAGGAGGGGGGACCCCACACATTTTTTTTTATTATTTTACAGTGTTTAATTAAAAAAAAAAAATAAAATAAACCCCAGCACGGATCACACAGATCCGGCCGAGATTGATTGTAAAAAAAGTCGGCAGTGTTTTGCTAATCACTGCCGTAAAAATAGGTAAAAAACCACGAATGACATCGACATCGGAAGAAAAGAAAAACCCGAATACGACAGCTTAGTAAATCCATCGTAATCAATTCAAAAAGTTGCAGTTTTACACTGTCGATGTCATTCGTGATTGAACTTTGACCTTTTTTCGGAAATTACGAATCTTAGTAAATTTACCCCTATCTGTGCAAGAGGGGTGAAACTTGCAAAACCGTTTTGGGATAGTGCAAGGTCTCATTATTTATAACGATATATATATATTTATATAGTGTATATATAAGTGTACACTATAGTGTATAGTGTATATACCAGTGACGTGCGGTGAGGTAAATGGCTGAGGAGGCACTGGCTAGTACCAGAGCCAGAGTTACACACAATATATGAACCCAAGGGTTCATGTTGGCATTATATACAAATTTATACAAAGGTGCAGCCATACAGTATATACTGCTGGAAATTTGGTGAGTTTTGGCCAGAGGTGTGCGGATAAGATAGGTAGCAGAGGCACTGCCTCGCTTGCCATAGAATTTTTATCATAAAATTCTGACTATAAAAATGGTTAGAATAATACAAAGAAGATATTTCCAATTTATTATTTGCATTTTTCATATGCTTTATACATTCATAATTCTGATGTACTATATATTAGTATGACAGGAAAGGCTCTGCCTCACCTCACCGCACCTCACTGGTATATACAAGTATAGTACGCTTGCACTTGTACAGCCCAATGTACGTGCATTGCCTACTAGCTTTTCCAGGTCCGAACCCAGAAGCAAAGTGATTTCGTAAGTGATCACTTTACTTTTATTCTTTGCACAAGAAAATATTGATAAGAATCCCTAATAAATAGCGTATTACTGTTGCAATATGCAGCGATAAGAAATTATACTTATCTGTTCTAAAATGTAGGGCTTGACAAATATGGCCCTGAAATGCCTTGCGGTGCTCCTGATTCAGAGGTGCATGCTATTCCTGTTGCGGCTCCGTCTTTTTTGCACTGTCCGTGTGAAAAATATGCAAATGTTGCAGCCGCCTGGTTGGGTACTGTCAGTGTATCATATCTGAAGATGCAACATTGGGAACATCAGTCGCACTTTGGACCTCTTTGCTAGCCTCAGGTTTCTCCTGAACTAAGACAGTGGAACCAGTGAATCTGCATAGGAAGACACAGTCGCTGGCAGATACATGCCCCAAAAGTGCACTTGACATGCCTGCATTTTTGTAGCCACTTTCCATTACCTTCCCAAAAATGTCCGCCATCTGTCAATCACTGTACATCTAGATCCTGAGACCGCCATCGTAGTGCATGTGCAGTGCAAATAAGACACAGTACCGAAACCATCAGCCAGATGACTATGAATAGCCAGTGCGTGCCCCTCTGATTGAGGCCCAGTGACTGTAGGGTAATAGGCTCAGCGATCATGTGTCTGTGCACACTGCTTTCAATTTGGTCTTCGGAACTTTTTCCAGATAAAAGATCCCAGACCTGTAATGACATTTGTGCATCAGCAGCATTTAGGCGTGACAACTATGATGTATTGCGCTATACGTAACACTTAACTTGCTGCGAAAAGTTGTGGTGAAGCCAAAACTCCATTTGTATACTTTGAGTACTAGAGCATTAATCTTTGTTTTTAGTTACGAGACACCCGAGATGCTCCTCGGGGCAGTGTATATTGGTGGAAATCTAGGTACACCAGAGGAAATCGGGTGATGTCACCTAAGTGCCAGCGTCCTCACCCATTTTGTACATTGTGAATTTGTCACATTGCATATTGTTCATCTCACTGTATTTCTACATGTGTTTGGGACGCCACGCGCTTCTCCGGGCCCTGGTGGATTCACTTGACTTAAATAGCATCGTACATTTTTGCAGACGGTAGAATTACTGAGGACTTGTAAAAGCGCTGCTATCCCCTGAGAATTGCATATTACACAAATAATTAACATATCTCCACTCAAGCTGACTTTGTGTCCCATAAATCAGTAATACATTCAGCTGTATACAAAGCACATGCAGCATTAAGCGGGTTTACATTACTGCATGTGCTCAATGTGTCTTTGAGCGTTACGAGCAGAATCTGAAATGACAAAGACTCCTAAGCACTTATCAATTTTTTGACAGCAGACACTTTCCTTTCAGAAGCCTGTTTTAATGTTGTTTATACTCTTACATGGTCTTCATTCTCTGTTCCGTAGATCACTACTTTTATTATACTCAAGACAATGAAAATGTGTTAAACCTCTGAAAAGAAAAACAACAACCACAAAGCAATTAGAATAATTATTTTTTTATATTACAGGTTGAGTATCCCATATCCAAATATTACGAAATACGGTATATTCCGAAATACGGAATATTTTGAGTGAGAGTGAGATAGTGAAGCCCGATGGCTCAATGTACACAAATTTTGTTTAATACACATAGGGGGTCATTCCAAGTTGATCGCTCGCTAGCAACTTTTTGCAGCCGTGCAAACGCATAGTCGCCGCCCACAGGGGAGTGTATTTTAGCTTTGCAAGTGTGCGAACGCTTTTGCAGCCGAGCACTACAAAAACAGTTTCTGAGTAGGTCTGAAATTACTCAGCCCTTGCGATCACTTCAGCCTGTCCGGACCCGGAATTGATGTCAGACACCTGCCCTGCAAACGCTTGGACAGGCCTGCGTTTTTCCAACCACTCCCAGAAAATGATCAGTTGACACCCATAAATGCCTTCTTCCTGTCAATCTCCTTGCGATCGACTGTGTGAATGGATTCTTCGTTAAATCCATCGCCCAGCACCGATCCACTTTGTACCCGTATAACGCGCCTGCGCATTGCAGTGCATATGCATGCGCAGTTTTTCCGAGTTTTGACCTGATCGCAACGCTGCAAAAAGTTGCTAGTGAGCGATCAACTTGGAATGACCCCCAAAGTCATGAAAAATTTTGTATTAAATGACTGAAACATAAATGAATTGTGTGAATGTACACACACTTTGTTTAACGCACACAGTTATTAAAAATATTGGCTAAAATTACCGTCAGGCTGTGTATAAGGTGTATATGAAACATAAATGTATTCTGTGCTTAGACTTAGGTCCCATCACCATGATATCTCATTATGGTATGCAATTATTCCAAAATACGGAAAAATCCCATATCCAAAATACTTCTGGTCCCAAGCATTTTGGATAAGGGATACTCAACCTGTACTGTATACCTACAGTATATAGTACTCCTCTAAGGTCCTTTCCCATGCACGTTACCGCTCCAGTGGTTCCTACTGCAGCGACCGACGGGACAGTCACAGACCCTAGTTGGACAGAATGAGGACCCGCCAGCTGCCACAAAGAAGTAAATATACCGCCACAGCAGGTAGGGGGCAGCATGGAGCAGTGGGTGCAGCAGGAGGCAGGCCAAGGTGGCCCAGAATATGTTGGGTTACTTTACTAGTATATTATATTTCTCATTTCTCTCTTCAGTTCTCCCACTCTTTTTTTCCTCCTCTCTCTCCCTTTCTTATGCCACCTCTTGCTTTCTGCTATGTATCTTCCCCATCTCTCTCCTTCCCCATCTGCCTGATTCTCTATCATCCACTGACACTCTTCCAAGCTCTTTCTCTTCTTCTAGTTCCCATTTTTCATTCTCTCCCTACACCCTTTTCTCTCTTCAACCATCCTCTATTTTGCCCCCCCCCCCTCTCTTATTCCCATATATCCCTGCATCTGTTTCTTTCCTGTTCCTCTGTTTCTATTTCTCCCCAATCTGTGTCTCTTATAGTAAGTCTTCCTCCACGGGCCTGTCTTCATCCAGTTGCTATGCAAGTAGACAGACAGACGCTGACCACGGAGCGTGCTGTGCACTTCACCACATTGGCACGCACATACCAACGTCATGCCAACCAATATTAAAATCAGTGATGCGCTTTATAACTTTATGAAAGGGTGAGTGAATATTTTCTCCATTTAATTTAAGCTATGCGGCAGGAGCTTGCTGAGATGTATTGTGTCTGCTAAACAGTTGTTTAGAATCTTGGAATTACTGCAAAATGATCTCCTTATTTGGTTGTACTGCAATGTAATTAGATTGTATGGGGCACATTTATCAATTATTGGGAGTTGGTCATCAACAAGAAATATTGCTGGAATCATCATTAACCACATTCAGGGACAGTGGGTCCAATTGGGTCCCATACCTGCGATATGTAAGATGTAAAGTGAAAGTATATGCAGTTAGCAGTCCACACATGTGCGAGAGGACAGTGCTGGTGAGGCAAAAGATATCTCATCTATAAAATGCTGTGGAATGTAGCTCATAGGACAGTGGTTCTCAAACTGTGTGCGGCGGCACTCTGGGGTGCCTCGGGACACTTGCAGGAGTGCCTCGAGTTGGTGGTCCAGTACCAATTCAAATTATTCATGGTCAATGTAATAGGCAAAACTAGTGCTGGTGGCTGCCAATCCTAAAATATGTGGACAAACAGAATCCTATCTTGTCCTTCACCACGCAATTGAACCTAAGGATGACAAATAAACACAATTTACGTGATTTAAATTTCAAAAAAAGTTTGGGAACCACTGGGAACCACTGCCGTAGGCTATAACGGTAAATGCCACCTAAAGATGTGTTAGCTACCAGGACTGAGGATTCCTGGAGCATGGTAAATTTCACAGTTTAGTAGCCCCTTTAGCATAGGTCTGCAAACTCGGTCCTCATTACCCCACACAGTGCATGTTTTGCAGGTCTCCTCACAGAATCACAAGTGAAATAATTAACTCCACCTGTGGACCTTTTAAAATGTGTCTGTGAGTAATTAATACACCTGTGCACCTGCTGGGTTACCTGCAAAACATGCACTGTGTGGGGTAATGAGGACAGAGTTTGCAGAACTATGCTCTATAGAAACCTTTTGTGATTGAAAACTCATTCTATGCGCACATGTGTGTGCGTATATGTATATGTGTATATCTAACACAAATGTTACACCGAACACATACACACGAATGCACACATAGAACACATATGCACAATTGCACACATAGAACAGATACATATATACACACACACACATACACATAGAACACATACTTACTGTACATACACACATATGCATAGAACATACTGTATACACACACAGACACACACAGAACATTTACACACATACAAACATACATGTGGTCTTCAGTTTGCCGGCTGTCGGGACCCCGGCGCACAGTATACCGGTGCCGGAATCCCGACAGCCAACATACCGACACTTTTTCTCCCTCTTGGGGGTCCACAACCCCCATGGAGGGAGAATAAATAGCGTGGCCCATTTGCGCTAGCCCCGCTGCCGGTATGCTGGCGATCGGGAGCCTGGCCGCCGACATACCATACTACACCCATGCATACATATACACACACATAGAACATATACACACACACACACACACACACACACACACATAGAATACATACATATACACACAATACATAGACACACACGAAGAGCACATACACAATACAATAGAACTCAAACATACGTATACATTCTGTACACACATATAGAACACATACATATATACACACACACACGCACAAACACACACACACACACACACACACACACACACACACACACACACACACACCCACACACACACGCTGATATATGGGGCCTGCCCTGAGCATGCTGCAGCATGTCATTGCGGGAGGTCTGGGACTCAGCATGGGGACTTTTCATCATTAGGCCCCACCCCCACAGCAGAATGCCAAGATTCATGGGTATGAGAAACGAGAGCAGAGCCAATATGTTGCAATTCTATGAGATGCATGTCATATTGGCTCCACCCCTCACCATCAACCCACGAATCGCAGCTGATGGGGCGAGGCTCCATTTGCCGGCAGCAGGACCACGGAAGGTAAAAAATAAATAAAAATTGGTCCATCAGGATGGATTTCTGTGTACTCAGAACCCCCCTTGTGTGCGCTAATGTCACTGATATATGCCTATGTCAGAACACCCTATTACAGCCTAGTTATGCTTCTTCAGATGTAGATGCATGTGAGCTGCACGAGGTTGAAGGCTATGCCCATCGATGGTTGTAATCCATTGGTAGTAAACAATCAAGGGTTCAGCCATCGATGGCTGAGTGCTGTGCACGCACGCTATAAATGCGTTTTTCTCAACATTGGGTGTCGCCATCAATGGCACTGCCTCACCTGCCATAGACTTTTTACTCCAGAGTTTTGGCTATAAAAATGAGTAGAATAATGCAAAGAAGATATTTCAAACAAATTGTATTTGTATTTTTCATATACATATACTTTATACAGTCAAAACTCTGGCACGGACGTTAGTATAACAGGAAAGGCTCTGCCTCACCTGCCTCACCCCACCGCACGTCACTGATATGTATAATGTATAATTCAAGTGCACAGTCTGGAACCTGATCCTTAGAGCAGGAGGAGGGCCCCCAGGCAGTGGGGCCCACCGGTGGTTTCCCCTGTACCCCTGTGGGCCAGTCCAAGCCTGAATGTACTTGTGTGCTTTTTCTTTCTGGAGTACACGCAGTGTGAGAAAACACAAGACACACTCCACCAGCTGACGTACAGTACGTTCCACGTAGCATCAGCCCTGGAGTCCTTAAGATTATAAGAGCATAAACTCTGAACGTTTTAGAACAACTCTTGGGAGTAAATCACGTTGGAACAGACTGAATTTAAAGAACATAACAGTAGGTGTTAAAATTTAAAATAGTATAGTTTGTCATCCCAAACTCTAAAGCAACAGAAAATATGATTCATTTTGTTTGTTTTTTATTTATTTGTTTTTATATACAGAGATAAACATTATATTTAGTTTATTTTTTAGTTTTCCATATTCACAGATTTCACTTTTAGCATAATATAATTTCCTCCTGAGCCAAGTCCATGAATGCTGATAACTACTTTGATATAATGTTAATTGATACAACAACCAGGAGACATAAAATGCCTGTGGGCATAATTACCACACGTATGTAAAACCCGTTGCTATCACTAATCTACAAAACCATTTAGGTTAAGCCGCAATAATTATATACATAAATGTTTATACAAGATGAAGCTTTCCATTGCCACAACAGACATCTCTGTGAGGTCACTTGGGCCTGCCTTGGAATGTGGATTGCAGATAATCTCAGGTCTCACTGGAGCTAAGGAGGAGACCTCTGTCTCCCACAGAATCACAATACACAGTATCAATGATGGCCCCAGCAAACATGCGCAAAAGAGATCTCGACAGCCATCTTGGTCTGTGCAGTAGCGTGCAATCCTCGTCAACAACCTAAATGATGGTCCTGTTGTTTTGGATTGGTGTGATATATAATTTGATTACCGTCCATATTACCTCAACACTGATTCGTTGTAATAGGCAACATATCCACTGGCTCACTTCTCCACTCATTTTACTGCTTATTGAATAGACCATACTGTGGGCTCATTAAAAGTATTATAGATAGATAGATAGATAGATAGATAGATCATATAATCCACATACTGTATGTATGGGTGTAGTATGGCTGACCGGCGGTCTCCTGACCGTCGGTCAGCTTACCGACGCCGGGATCCCGGCAGCATACCGACGCCGGGATCCCGGCGGGGAAGGGGCGAGTGCAGCAAGCCCCTTGCGGGCTCGCCACGCTGCGGGCTCGGTGGCGACCTGCGGTCTCCACTGGTTCTATTCCCACTCTATGGATGTCGTGGACACCCACGAGTGGAAATAGTCCCTGTTGGTCGTCATGCCGACCATCGGGATACTGAGCCGACGGGATGGTGGAGGAGGTCATGTGACTGTCGGTCAGTAGACCGCCGGTCACATGAATACCACCCGTATGTATAGCTGGGGTGCTCCTTAATGTTCAGTCCTGAGACAGCCCTTAGATATAGTGGTTACCCTGCAAGTGCAGGGTGAATGGCACTCTCCAGACTTAGGGGGACATTTACTAAGCAGTGATAAGAGCGGAGAAGTGAGCCAGTGGAGAAGTTGCCCCATCAACCAATCTGTTCTGTATAATTTTATAGTATGAAAATTATAGATGTTACTTCAGTGCTGATTGGTTGCCATGGGCAACTTCTCCACTGGCTCACTTCTCCGCTCTTATCACTGCTTAGTAAATGTCCACCTTCGGGGTCTATTTACTAAACCTTGGATGGAGATAAAGGGGACAGAGATAAAGTACCAGCCATTTAGCCCCTAACTGTCATTTTTCAAACATAGGGGTAAATTCATGAAGCAGAGAAAAGCCCTGTTTTGAGGAAAACAGGTATTCAGGTATTTTCTCTGCCTCATGCTATTCATGGAACAGGTTACCATGGAGAGGTCCTTGACTTCTCCAGTGCCCCCCCCCCCCCCCCCGCTCCATGGCTGAATCGCATCACCATACTTTAGTATGGTGAGATGCGATTCATGAATGAGTGGAAAGCCCAGCTTTCTGCTTCTCAATGGAGTTCAGGTTCGCCATCTCAGGCAACCTCAACTGTGGTGTGGTAACTACAATGAAGCTCAATGCTTCACTCGAGCCCTGGACACCACATCACTTTGCCGGAAGGATGATTATACATGAATTGCTACTTATAACAGCTCAATATCGCATCGGACCAATGAATGCGATATATAGTGATAAGTATCAATTAATTTTTCGTTTCCTACATGAATAGACCCCACAGCCTGTGACATGGCAGGTGGAAGCTGATTGGCTGTTACATTATCTCCGTCCACTTTATCTCCATCCAAGGCTTAGTAAATAGAGCCCATAGTGAAATAAAGCACATTTATTAAACAAAAATTGTCATACCATCCTTATCAACGTTTTGGTTTGCACAGAAACCTTCCTCAGAATATTCACAGTATGGCCGCATCAACAAGTGTGGCACCCACACCTGTCATACTCCAGAGTATACTCCAGCCATTGACATCACCGCACCTCACTGCCACTCGCTCAACCTTGCACTGCAATTTTGTCAAAATGCCCTCTCTGAACCCTTTCAGCTTCAAACCATGTTACAAGTAATTTGCATGTGTTAATTCTATAGCATGCACAGTGCAAAAACATTTGCAAATACCGACTTATGTGTTAATCCACCTGGGAACCAAAGTGTGTATTTTATTTTAATTAAAAGTTGTACGTTCTTGATGGATGCATTTATAAGAAGCGCTATTATTGAGTACCCTATCCCTGCATTACCATCTACAAAGCTTTTATAAATGACCCCCATGGACTCATAAATTAAAGTTTGATCATTTTTCTCCTTCTTGTTTGACATATGGTAATTTATTTTAGCAATGTGTTTTGGTGCCATGTAAAAGTGTTTGTTTTAATATTCTTTGGAGGGGGTGGATGCTGGGTGTGAAGATTTGCTGCCATGCTGGGGAGGAAGTGAAAGGAAGTAATGGGTGTCTGACAGCCCCATATAAGACGTGTCATTCATAAAAGGTGTATTGGTTTGGCAGTCTTGTGCATATGCTCGTTGATTAATTAGATGTGTGCAGTGGTAACATATAGTGATGGATTGAGTCACTGCCTGAGCTGTTCCACACTTTAGTCTTAAAACACAACGGAGCCACGAGATGGTTGTTTGAATTTATTGTGATGAGTGTTAAGCTTTCTCTAATCTTTAATGCAATCGCTTAACATGAAACATAAAGAGACAGACACATATAATGTACTACTTAATGTTCTTCCTGTAAGCACGAATGAGAACGGAGAAAATAGATTTTGCTGTCAGAATGTAACAAAATAATAACTCTTGGAGGAAATAATGTATACTGTATACAATCGTACGGTTTTTGCTTTTAAGTGGGGTTTTCGTTTTTTTTTTTTTTTTGAAAATTCAGCATTAATTACTCCCACAATTGTTCTTTTTTGACAAGGAAACTAAAGTTTACATAAAATAAAAATACATGTAAAAACTCCATATAATTTGCTTCTTGTTTTTGATTAAAACAGTAAAGAAATGAAGGTATCAGCAGAGATAGTGTCAGGAGAGGGGACTGGGAACCAGGAGACAGCAGATGATGACGGCTGAGAGACGAAAGGTTGTCAGTGGACAGAATTCCAAGGGGTATATTTATTACAGTGCGGATTTCTAGAAGTGGATAATTTCCCAATGCAACCAATCAGATTCTGCTTATCATTTATCTAGCACATTCTGGGCCTGATTTAAGGTTGATTGTAAAACAACATTTTCCTCTAATGGGCAAAACCATGTGCACAACAGTTGGGGCAGATATAACATGTGCAGAGAGAGTTAGATTTGGGTGGGGTGTGTTCAAACTGAAATCTAAATTGCAGTGTAAAAATATAGCAGCCAGTATTTACCCTGCACAGAAACAAAATAACTCACCCAAATCCAACTCTCTCTGCACGTTATAAATGGGTAACTGCACCCCCCCCCCCTGCACTGCACATGGTTTTGCCCACTAGAGGAAAAAGAGGTTTTTTTCAACCAACCTTGAATTAGGCCCTCTGTATAGAAGATAATAGCTAGAATCTGATCGGTTGCTAGTGGCAACATCTCCACTTCATACATCACAACATTTAAGCTTGGCAAGAAGGGACTCCTGTGCGCGCCGAATGTTTGCGTTTTCCTAAAATGGGGGGGGGGGGGGTTGGCGTTGATAAAACGGGCGTGACTTCACATGAATGCTGTAATAGTGAGCTGCGCCTCTCGTTTTCATCACTGTGTGGGCATAGAATCTATTTACCGCTGCTCTGCTGAGCAGAACAGTGAGTGGGAGGGGGCTTCCCAACTCCATTTTCCCACCACGGGTCACTGCGTCCCACGGGTGGGACTGCGGGACACTCCCAGAAAAATGGGACTGTCCTGCGAAAACCGGAACAGTTGGGAGGTATGTCACTTCTATAAACCCGCACTTTAGTATATATACAGCTATGGGTGATTATTCAAGGAAGGAGAGGAAAGACCTACTGTACATGCAATTTAATGATGCCGCTACATACTGTACCAGAAGTCAGTCCTGCAAAAGAGATTCTGAGCAGGTTCTATCTATAGTATACTGATGCTAACTGGTATATAAGAGGGTCAATAACTTTTTTAAATGTAAATCTGATGCAAAGCCATGTTACAGGCTGCGTTTGAAAAATGACAGTTAGAAGCAGATTGGCTGGTACTTTATCTCTGTGCTATTTATCACTCTCCAAGGCTTGATAAATCTGGGCCTGATTATGGTCTCCAAAGTGAACAACTGAAACGTTGGGCCAAAGTCATATTTGTAAGTAAACTTGATGGAGGTCTGCGCAAGGCAGAACAGGTCTTGCAATATCGCTTGCAGTCCCATGTCAGCCGCCAAATGACTGACATGCTGCGGCGTTTGAGGGACGAAGCAAGGGCGGCACTGGGCACAGTTCTTCAGACGTGACAGGTGCATCGTCGGACGCAGACTTACTGGACCCGGGGTGTCCATATCATACAGTCAGCCTGAGTAAGCTTCAGATTACACAAGCTGTCCAGTGCCTGTGATGGTCGCAATGGTGATCTGAGGTTGCGTCCCCAGATGCAAACAGGAGGCGTCTATCTCCTACAGATACCCCCTTCTGCATTACAATTTCAATTAGACAGAACTGCACACGTCGTGGTGACGCCACTGCTTATTACATTTCCCCTGTAAAATGCTTACACAAGGTACTTCTAATAAAACTGCCTCAGTGGGGGTCATTCTGACCCGTTCGCTCTCTACTTTTTAATGCAGCAGAGCAAACGGGTCCGTACTGCGCATGCGCCAGCGCACTACGGCCGAAGGCTGTAGCAGGGAGGGGATCGCTGGGCGGGAGGGGGCGGAACGGCGGCGTTAGGCCGCTGTTTCGTGGGTGCGGTCCGGCCAACGCAGGCTTGGCTGGACCAAACGGGGGGCGGGCCGCAGTGGCTGCATGACGTCACACGCAGCTGCTGCGGGCCGGGGAGCGATGAGTAGCTCCCGGCCAGCACGCTAAAGCTGCGCTGGCCAGTAGCTACTCTTGAAGTGCAAATGCATCGCCGCTGTGCGATGCCTTTGCAGTTCTGCGGGGGGGGGGGGGGCGGACTGACATGCGGAGCGGACTAGCCCTGTGCTGGGCGTCCCCCCCGCATGTCAGGGAAGAAGATCGTAGCTGTGCTAAATTTAGCACAGCTACGATCAACTCGGAATGACCCCCAGTGTGTAGATAAATACTTTTATTTCATTGGTAAAGAATGTACTGTTGTAAGGAAATTCTGCAAAGTGCTGTGTATTCTCAGTGCTGCTGGTGGTGGAATTGTTACTGAAAAGTGCAGATATCCCCCAAAATGTATAAATCATCAGCAATGAATACTGTCATGTTCTGGTGTTCTGTACAGCACTGTTTGGTGAGTTCATGACACATTGTATAAACTACCTTAAACTCTTTGAGGCATTTAATTAAGCTTAGAACATGCATTGTTGTTATGCTGGGGAACAATATCGAATATGAGATCTTCCGAAATCTGCCTTGCACAGGAAAGACAGTGATTATAATTTAAACAAAACAGCCTTAACAAATTATTTTTCTCCACATAATTATCCAGTATGAGGGTTTTATACTAAGACGGTCCAAGCAATTACTTCTGGGAAGCTTTGATAAATACCATGTCCATTTCAGCCACCTTATTGCTCCCTGTGAATGTGCAGAAGTTGACAAAGAAATTTGCATGCAGCATATACAAGGTTGCATTTCTACAAAGCTGAGATGACAGGTTCAGAGGTCCCACTATGGCGTTAATAAAATGACTGGACATTCAGTAATGAATCCACACAGTGAAGCTGAGCGAATAAAGAAAAGTGGCAACACTACTCACATATCATTAATCTTGGCTATGAATAAAAAATATACACCAACCCCCCTCCCCAAGCCCCTCCCCCACCACCATCACCAAATTAGCAAACAAACAATGAATTTGTCCTTCCAGAAGAATATCTGATATTGCTGCAGGATATTGCTTTCCTTTCAAGCATCAATACAAAATTGAGATTTTGGGATAAACTTTAATGTTACCAGTACGTTAAATCTTTATAACATAACATGGAGGACGAATTGGAAAGTTCTACAGTAGAGTACAAGGTCACAACTTAAGTAACAGCGCCACCTACTGTCCCTCCAAGTGTAGTTTTCCCTCCAGTGTAGCTTCCTGCCACGATTAGATATACAGATATACTGTATGTCAATCTGAAACCACTGTCAATGATTATGGTCAAGACTCACTATTAATATCACAATTATTGCTGCCACCACTAAGGGTTGACTCAAGGCTATTTCACTCCGCTTAGTAGCCCATGAGTTTTACCTAAACACATTTCTCTGACGTCCTAGTGGATGCTGGGAACTCCGTAAGGACCATGGGGAATAGCGGCTCCGCAGGAGACTGGGCACAACTAAAGAAAGCTTTAGGACTACCTGGTGTGCACTGGCTCCTCCCTCTATGACCCTCCTCCAGACCTCAGTTAGAATTTTGTGCCCGGCTGAGCTGGATGCACACTAGGGGCTCTCCTGAGCTCTTAGAAAAAGAAACTTTATTTTAGGTTTTTTATTTTCAGTGAGATCTGCTGGCAACAGACTCACTGCTACGAGGGACTAAGGGGAGAGAAGCGAACCTACCTGCTTGCAGCTAGCTTGGGCTTCTAGGCTACTGGACACCATTAGCTCCAGAGGGATCGAACACAGGCCCAGCCTCGGTTGTCCGGTCCCGGAGCCGCGCCGCCGTCCCCCTTACAGAGCCAGAAGCAAGAAGAGGGTCCTGGAAATCGGCGCAGAAGACTTCGGTCTTCATCAAGGTAGCGCACAGCACTGCAGCTGTGCGCCATTGCTTCCCATGCACACCTCACACTCCGGTCACTGATGGGTGCAGGGCACTGGGGGGGGCGCCCTGGGCTGCAATATTGAGTACCTTGGCTGGCAAATAACACATAATATAGTCATAGAGACTATATATGTGTAAAATACCCCTGCCAGATATACATAGAAAAAAGCGGGAGAAGTCCGCCGAAAAAGGGGCGGGGCTATCTCCCTCAGCACACTGGCGCCATTTTCCCTCACAGCTCCGCTGGAAGGATCGCTCCCAGGCTCTCCCCTGCAGTTTCCAGACTACATGGGGTAAAAAAGAGAGGGGGGGGGGGCACTAAATTTAGGCACAATATTGTGTATACAAGCAGCTATTGGGAAAAATCACTCAGTTATAGTGTTAATCCCTGTGTTATATAGCGCTGTTGGTGTGTGCTGGCATACTCTCTCTCTGTCCCTTTTTTGTGGTACCTGGGGGGTCGACACCTGAGTGGATGGTTATGTGGAAGGAATTACGCGACAGTGACGACTCCTTACATAAAAGGTTTGACGACATAGCAGATGTGGGACAGCCGGCTTCTCAGCCTGTGCCTGCCCAGACGTCTCTAAAGCCATCGGGGGCTCTAAAGCGCCCGCTACCTCAGATGGCAGACACAGATGTCGACACGGATACTGACTCCAGTGTCGACGATGATGAGACTAGTGTACATTCCAATAGAACCACCCGTTACATGATTACGGCAATGAAAAATGTGTTGCATATTTCTGATATTACCCCAGGTACCACAAAAAAGGGTATTATGTTTGGGGAGAAAAAACTACCAGTGGTTTTTCCCCCATCTGATGAATTAAATGAAGTGTGTGAAGAAGCGTGGGCTTCCCCCGATAAGAAACTGGTAATTTCTAAAAGGTTACTAATGGCGTACCCTTTCCCGCCAGAGGACAGGTCACGTTGGGAGACATCCCCTAGGGTGGATAAAGCGCTCACACGTCTGTCAAAAAAGGTGGCACTACCGTCTCCGGACACGGCCGCCCTAAAGGAGCCTGCAGATAGAAAGCAGGAGGCTATCCTGAAGTCTGTATATACACACTCAGGTATTATACTGAGACCGGCTATTGCTTCAGCATGGATGTGCAGTGCTGCAGCGGCGTGGTCAGATTCCCTGTCGGAAAACATTGATACCCTAGACAGGGACACTATATTGCTAACCGTAGAGCATATTAAAGACGCTGTCTTGTACATGAGAGATGCACAGAGGGATATTTGCCTGCTGGCATCTAAAATAAACGCAATGTCCATTTCTGCCAGGAGAGGATTGTGGACTCAGCAGTGGACAGGAAATGCAGATTCTAAAAGGCACATGGAAGTATTGCCTTACAAGGGTGAGGAGTTGTTTGGGGATGGTCTCTCGGACCTCGTTTCCACAGCGACAGCTGGGAAGTCAGCATTTTTACCCCATGTTCCCTCACAGCCAAAGAAAGCACCGTATTATCAGGTACAGTCCTTTCGGCCCCAGAAAGGCAAGCGGGTTAGAGGCGCGTCCTTTCTGCCCAGAGGCAGAGGTAGAGGGAAAAAGCTGCAACATACAGCCAGTTCCCAGGAACAAAAGTCCTCCCCCGCTTCCTCTAAGTCCACCGCATGACGCTGGGGCTCCACAGGCGGAGCCAGGTACGGTGGGGGCCCGTCTCAAGAACTTCAGCGACCAGTGGGCTCGCTCACAGGTGGATCCCTGGATTCTACAAGTAGTATGTCAGGGGTACAAGCTGGAATTCCACTATGTTTGTGGTACCGAAACCGGACGGTTCGGTGAGACCCATTTAAAATTTAAAATCCTTGAACACTTATATAAGAAGGTTCAAGTTCAAGATGGAATCGCTCAGGGCGGTGATTGCAAGTCTGGACGAGGGGGATTCCATGGTATCACTGGACATCAAGGATGCTTACCTGCATGTCCCCATTTACCCTCCTCACCAGGAGTACCTCAGATTTGTGGTACAGGACTGTCATTCAAACAATAAATAAGAATTTACTCACCGGTAATTCTATTTCTCGTAGTCCGTAGTGGATGCTGGGAACTCCGTAAGGACCATGGGGAATAGACGGGCTCCGCAGGAGACTGGGCACTCTAAAAGAAAGATTAGGTACTATCTGGTGTGCACTGGCTCCTCCCTCTATGCCCCTCCTCCAGACCTCAGTTAAGGAAACTGTGCCCGGAAGAGCTGACACAACAAGGAAAGGATTTGGAATCCAGGGTAAGACTCATACCAGCCACACCAATCACACTGTACAACTTGTGATAACCATACCCAGTTAACAGTATGAACAACAATTGAGCCTCAGTAACAGATGGCTCATAACAATAACCCTTTAGTTAAGCAATAACTATATACAAGTATTGCAGAGAGTCCGCACTTGGGACGGGCGCCCAGCATCCACTACGGACTACGAGAAATAGAATTACCGGTGAGTAAATTCTTATTTTCTCTGACGTCCTAGTGGATGCTGGGAACTCCGTAAGGACCATGGGGATTATACCAAAGCTCCCAAACGGGCGGGAGAGTGCGGATGACTCTGCAGCACCGAATGAGCAAAGGCAAGGTCCTCCTCAGCCAGGGTATCAAACTTGTAGAACTTAGCAAATGTGTTTGAACCCGACCAAGTAGCAGCTCGGCAAAGCTGTAAAGCCGAGACCCCTCGGGCAGCCGCCCAAGAAGAGCCCACCTTCCTTGTGGAATGGGCTTTTACCGATTTTGGATGCGGCAACCCTGCCGCAGAATGAGCTTGCTGAATCGTGTTACAGATCCAGAGCGCAATAGTTTGCTTTGAAGCCGGAGCACCCAATTTGTTGGGTGCATGCAGGATAAATAGCGAGTCAGTCTTTCTGACTCCAGCTGTCCTGGAAACATAGATTTTTAGGGCCCGGACTACGTCCAGCAACTTGGAGTCCTCCAACTCACGAGTAGCCGCAGGCACCACAATAGGCTGGTTCAAATGAAACGCTGAAACCACCTTTGGGAGAAATTGGGGACGAGTCCTCAATTCCACCCTATCCATATGGAAAATCAGATAAGGGCTTTTACAAGACAAAGCCGCCAATTCTGACACACGCCTGGCCGAAGCCAAGGCCAACAGCATGACCACTTTCCACGTGAGATATTTTAGTTCCACGGTTTTAAGTGGTTCAAACCAATGCGACTTCAGGAAATCCAACACCACGTTGAGATCCCAAGGTGCCACTGGGGGCACAAAAGGGGGCTGAATATGCAGCACTCCCTTAACAAATGTCTGAACTTCAGGCAGTGAAGCCAGTTCTTTTTGAAAGAAAATAGTTTGGGCCGAAATCTGGACCTTTATGGATCCTAATTTTAGGCCCATAGTCACTCCTGACTGTAGGAAGTGCAGGAATCGACCCAGCTGGAATTCCTCTGTAGGGGCCTTCCTGGCCTCACACCAAGCAACATATTTTCGCCATATACGGTGATAATGTTTTGCTGTCACGTCTTTCCTAGCCTTTATCAGCGTAGGAATAACTTCATCCGGAATGCCCTTTTCCGCTAGGATCCGGCGTTCAACCGCCATGCCGTCAAACGCAGCCGCGGTAAGTCTTGGAACAGACAGGGCCCCTGCTGTAACAGGTCCTGTCTGAGAGGCAGAGGCCATGGGTCCTCTGAGATCCTTGTAGTTCTGGGTACCAAGTTTTTCTTGGCCAATCCGGAACGATGAGTATAGTTCTTACTCCTCTCTTTCTTACTATCCTCAGTACCTTGGGTATGAGAGGAAGAGGAGGGAACACATAAACCGACTGGTACACCCACGGTGTCACTAGTGCGTCCACAGCTATCGCCTGAGGGTCCCTTGGCCTGGCGCAATATTTTTTTAGCTTTTTGTTGAGGCGGGACGCCATCATGTCCACCTGTGGCCGTTCCCAACGGTTTACAATCTGCGTGAAGACTTCTGGATGAAGTCCCCACTCTCCCGGGTGGAGGTCGTGCCTGCTGAGGAAATCTGCTTCCCAGTTGTCCACTCCCGGAATGAACACTGCTGACAGTGCTATCACGTGATTCTCCGCCCATCGAAGAATCCTTGTGGCTTCTGCCATCGCCATCCTGCTTCTTGTGCCGCCCTGGCGGTTTACATGGGCGACCGCCGTAATGTTGTCTGATTGAATCAGCACTGGTTGGTTTTGAAGCAGGGGCTCTGCTTGACTCAGGGCGTTGTAAATGGCCCTTAGTTCCAGTATATTTATGTGTAGTGAAGTCTCCTGACTTGACCGCTGTCCTTGGAAGTTCCTTCCCTGTGCATGGAACCTGCCGAAGGGAATTGCTTCGTAAGAAGCCACCATCTTTCCCAGGACTCGCGTGCAGTGATGCACCGACACCTGTTTTGGTTTCAGGAGGTCCCTGACCAGAGATGACAATTCCTGGGCCTTCTCCACCGGGAGAAACACCTTCTTCTGTTCTGTGTCCAGAATCATGCCCAGGAAAATCAGACGCGTCGCAGGAATCAGCTGCGACTTTGGGATATTCAGAATCCAGCCGTGCTGTTGCAACACTTCCCGAGAGAGTGCTACGCTGACTAACAACTGCTCTCTGGACCTCGCCTTTATAAGGAGATTGTCCAAGTACGGGATAATTATAACTCCCTTCTTCCGAAGGAGTATCATCATTTCGGCCATTACCTTGGTAAATACTCTCGGTGCCGTGGACAGACCAAACGGCAACGTCTGGAATTGGTAATGACAATCCTGTACCACAAACCTGAGGTACTCCTGGTGAGGTGGGTAAATGGGGACATGCAAGTAAGCATCCTTGATGTCCAGCGACACCATAAAATCCCCCTCTTCCAGGCTTGCAATAACCGCCCTGAGCGTTTCCTTTTTGAACTTGAACTTCCTTATATAAGTGTTCAAGGATTTTAAATTCAGAATGGGTCTCACCGAACTGTCTGGTTTCGGTACCACAAACATTGTGGAATAGTAACCCCGTCCCTGTTGAAGGAGGGGAACCTTGATTATCACCTGCTGGAGGTACAGCTTGTGAATTGCCGCCAGTACTACCTCCCTTTCCCTGTGAGCAGCTGGCAAGGCTGATTTGAGGTAACGGCGAGGGGGAGTCACCTCTAACTCCAGCTTGTAACCCTGAGATACAATTTGTACAGCCCAGAGATCCACCTGGGAGCGAACCCACTGGTTGCTGAAGTTTCGGAGACACACCCCCACCGCACCTGGCTCCGTCTGTGGAGCCCCAGCGTCATGCGGTGGACTTAGTGGAAGCGGGGGAGGATTTTTGTTCCTGGGAACTGGCTGCCTGGTGCAGCTTCTTTCCTCTACCCCTGCCTCTGGGCAGAAAGGATGCGCCTTTGACCCGCTTGCCTTTCTGATGCCGAAAGGACTGTACATGATAATACGGTGCTTTCTTAGGCTGTGAGGGAACCAGAGGTAAAAAAGTTAACTTCCCAGCTGTTGCTGTGGATACGAGGTCCGAGAGACCGTCCCCAAACAATTTCTCACCCTTATATGGTAAAACCTCCATGTGTTTTTAGAATCAGCATCACCTGTCCACTGCCGAGTCCATAATACTCTCCTGGCAGAAATGGACATTGCATTAATTCTAGATGCCAGCAGGCAAATGTCCCTCTGTGCATCCTGCATATATAAGACGACGTCTTTTATATGTTCTATGGTTAACAAAATAGTATCCCTGTCGAGGGAATCAATGTTGTCTGACAGGGTATCAGACCATGATGCTGCAGCACTACGCATCCATGCTGAAGCAATAGCAGGTCTCAGTATAGTACCCGAGTGTGTATACACAGACTTCAGGATAGCTTCCTGCTTTCTATCCGCAGGCTCCTTTAGGGCGGCCCTATCCTGAGACGGCAGTGCCACCTTTTTTGATAAGCGTGTGAGCGCCTTGTCCACCCTAGGGGATGTTTCCCAACGTAACCTGTCCGTTGGCAGGAAAGGGTACGCCATCAGTAACCTCTTAGAAATCACTAGTTTCTTATCGGGGGAACTCCACGCTTCTTCACACAATTCATTTAATTCATCAGATGGGGGAAAAGTCACTGGCTGCTTTTTCTCCCCAAACATAATACCCTTCTTGGTAGTAACCGGGTTAACATCAGAAATGTGCAATACATTTTTCATTGCAGTAATCATGCATCGGATGGCCTTTGTAGACTGTACATTTGTCTCATCCTCATCTACACTGGAGTCAGACTCCGTGTCGACATCTGTGTCTACCATCTGAGTTAGCGGGCGTTTATGAGACCCTGTTGGCCTCTGAGACGCCTGGGCAGGCGCGGGCTGAGATCCCGGCTGTCCCAAGGCTGCTGCGTCATCGAACCTTTTATGTAAGGAGTTGACACTTTCTGTTAAGACCTTCCACATATCCATCCAATCCGGTGTCGGCCCCGTCGGGGGCGACACCACACTTATCTGCCCCTGCTCCGCCTCCACGTAACCCTCCTCATCAAACATGTCGACACAGCCGTACCGACACACCGCACACACACAGGGAATGCTCTGACTGAGGACAGGACCCCACAAAGTCCTTTGGGGAGACAGAGAGAGAGTATGCCAGCACACACCACAGCGCTATATAACACAGGGATTTACACTATAATGAGTGATTTTTCCCAATAGCTGCTTATTATCCTATTTGCGCCTAAATTTATGTGCCCCCCCTCTCTTTTTTACCCTTCTTGTACAGGATACTGCAGGGGAGAGCCTGGGGAGCGTCCTTCCAGCGGAGCTGTGAAGAGAAAATGGCGCTGGTGTGCTGAGAAAGAAGGCCCCGCCCCCTCAGCGGCGGGCTTCTCCCGCGTTTTGTATAACTTAATGGCGGTTTTTTTTACACATATACAGTTTTCCAGACTGTATTATGTGTATTTAGTGCCAAAAGGTATTATAATTGCTGCCCAGGGCGCCCCCATCCCCAGCGCCCTGCACCCAACAGTGACCGGAGTGTGTGGTGTGCTGTGGGAGCAATGGCGCACAGCTGCGGTGCTGTGCGCTACCTTAATGAAGACAGGAATCTTCAGCCGCCGTTTTCGTCATTTCTTCTGTCTTCTGGCTCTGCAAGGGGGACGGCGGCGCGGCTCCGGGAACGGACAATCGAGGTCAGGCCCTGTGTTCGAACCCTCTGGAGCTAATGGTGTCCAGTAGCCTAAGAAGCACAAGCTAGCTGCACGCAGGTAGGTTCGCTTCTCTCCCCTCAGTCCCACGTAGCAGTGAGTCTGTTGCCAGCAGATCTCACTGAAAATAAAAAACCTAACAAATACTTTCTTTCTAGCAAGCACAGGAGAGCCCACTAGGAGCACCCAGCTCTGGCCGGGCACAGATTCTAACTGAGGTCTGGAGGAGGGGCATAGAGGGAGGAGCCAGTGCACACCAGATAGTACCTAATCTTTCTTTTAGAGTGCCCAGTCTCCTGCGGAGCCCGTCTATTCCCCATGATCCTTACGGAGTTCCCAGCATCCACTAGGACGTCAGAGAAATGTCATTCATATACGTAGGCGTGCCTTGCACTTCACAGGCTTATACATTTGTTTAAAGAACAGAGATCTCGCTAAAATTAAATGATTCTAATTTCAGCACAATTACTCCAATTAGAGATGTGCGGTGGACCATTTTTGCTGGATTTGGATTTGGCTCTGATTTGTTGTTTGGTTTGGGAATTGGATTAGGATTTGCTAAACTGGCGTGACTGGTTTTGGATTTGCATTTTTTTATTTTATTTTATTTTTTTAAATTGTCAAAAAAGCTAAAATCACATAATTTCTCCCTTTTTTTCATTCCTAGACTATTATTAACCTCAATAATATTAATTTCCAGTAATTTACAGTCAATTTTGACCACCTCACAGCTCACAATATTGTTTTTAGCAATACTGGCCAAAGGCTGCAGCTAACTGGCTGCTCACTAAGCGACAGAGCAGCGGCACAAACACACGGCAGTTTATAGGACATCTATGAAACATTGCCACAGTGCACAGAACAATACAAACAATAGATCTATATTTTTTTTCTTTTTTGAACTCGCAGCTCGGTTCAAACTGCATGGAGTGGGGTCATAGGGCAAAGGGCACTCGGGTAAAGTGCACAAACAGTACAAAAAATAGATCTATTTTTTGTTTCTGTTTTTTAAGTTGTAGCTCCGTTCAAACTGTATGGAGTCAAAGGGCTTAGCCCCACTGCTACTGTATATTACATACTCAGTGTACAGCACCAGCAGGAGTTTCACTTCTACCACATACAGTATCCTCTGTTTTTTTAGATGTTTGACCATGTAACTTTATTTTCTCTCATACAAATAGGTGTATATTTTCTAAGTGTCTGTTCAAAATAAATAAATAAATAAATAGATATTTAAATGCTGTTTCATTTTTATAAATGAGGAGAAGTTGGAATAAGTAAATATTCTAGACTATCCTTTGTTCGCAACTTCGCTTATGTGGATGTCTGTTATTGCTCAGTGGAAATAATTTTCAAAAAAGACAGTAGTGCCATCTAATATTGTGATGTATAGTTTATATTGTAAACATTGATCACAAAATTTCTCTGTAAACATTATTTGCAGTTTTTCCTTCAGGGATTAACACAAAAAGACGCTTGGTGCTACTAACTTGTGAGCAAGCCATGTAAAGCTGACCATAGGAGAAACAGCTGGTCCTGAGATCTATGCCTGCAGCCCTGAGCATTTTTCAGGATTTGCAATATACAGTATGTATATATTGTATATACATTTATATAGTCATTTTGGACTTGAGTCTGCACACTGCACGTGCCGAGTGTTAAGCATCTGTTTTTTCCTGTATTGCTCTTCTCCCTGATATCACATCGAAATCAGTTTCTTTTTTTGCGCTAGGTACAGACTCAACCCTTACTGTTTTATTATATGTATAGATTTGAGATAATACACAATAGTGCAAATACAGTAAGATGTCTTATCTTTACAGTGGCGTAAGTTTGTCCCAGTTGCCCGGAGGCAAGATAAATATTGGTGCCCCTCCCTATATTTAGATTTGTATATATATATATAATACAAAAGAGAATAACTCTGCGCTTTAGAGACACCTTAAAATTATATTACGTGTGGTCTGTCATGTCGAATAAATGACTCAGTGAGACTTTGTATATTGATATTTTTTATCTAAGATTGTCAACATGTAATATTTATTATACAACTCTGAGTAATTTAGTAGCTTTTATGTATAAAATCTAATTAGTAGTAGATAGGTAGTTAAAAAAAACTTGAAATTCAGCACTAAAAATTACACTTTGTATAACAGTATAATTAGATGTTTATAAACACATGGTAACAGGGTGTGAACCGTTACTCTCCCAGAATAACGGTATAATTAAACACTTAATAACAAAGAATAAAACGTTACTCTCCTAGTAGCTATTAGTATATAATATTACACTGGCGTCCCAGTGTGTTATAGGAATAAATGTCCCTTATATAGTTCACAGTAATTAGAGTCTTATTAAGACAGCAATGGCTTAGGTATAATTACCCCCGTGTTGGTTCCTGACGGTTCCGTTGGGTAATGTTACACGTGGTAAACTTATTGCTGGATAGTACTGTGCAAAACAGCCCCGCTGGGAGATAAATGTGTCCCCACTCTCCCGTCAATGCTGCCCGCTGTTACACTCTACGGCTACTTGATTTTGAAAGGGTGTGTAGTCCTCACGGCGGAGGTCAGACCAGACTCACCCGATACACAGCAGCAGATCCCCGTTATGGTTGATGCTTAAGCTGTTTGATGGGGTCTTGTGCGATCACCCGTAGTGCTGCTCAGCAATCTAGACCTCCGTGGCAGAAGGCGTGGGATTCAGCCGAAGAAAGCCGGGTGCATTTACAGCGGTGTGCGGGAGCTGTTTGAGATGGCGGTGAATAGCAGTCGGAGAGTACTTTCAAAGAAGTGGGCGTCAACGCGTTTCGTCTCCTAGCAACCGGAGACTTCCTCAAGACGGAGGAATTCAATTCATTGTCTTTTATTTTGAAACACACAATTCTTAACAGTTGTCACAACTGAGGGCCTGAGTTGACGGGAGGCAACCTCAGTTGTAGGGGCTGAGATGTAACGGAACCTGGGAGGTTGTATCAGACCCCTAGACATGTAAGTAACATGGAGAATAACTGCCCGAAGGCGTGACCACGACAACCAGGATAAAAGTCAATGATGTTTATTATGACAAACTCCGTAACACAGCAGAAAATAAGAAAACATAAAAGTCAGCAGGGCAATAATACAGTTCCTGGGTACTACAGGGTGGCAAGGGCCACAGGCACTGGTAGTGTGAGACAGTTCTAATAATCTTCTAGTTGGAAAGTCCTTACCAGGCCTGACTGTAGCAATGGAGAGAACCCAGGATCGTACCAGCTGGTGTTCCAGGAAAGGCTGGGCTGCTGAAGGTAAAACGGCTGCTGTGGATACTGGCTGGAACCAGACTGTTGTTGGTACGGAGTGGATACTGGCTGGAACCAGTTAAATAATAAACGAATTTGAGAGCGATGAAATAATAATACCGGTGGAGAGTGGTAAACTGCAGAAAGGACACCGGCCCTTTAAGGGAAGCTGTACACTGCTGGAAGCTGGGCTGGAAGCAGGTGATTGACTTGAGAGCGATGAAATAATAATACCGGTGGAGAGTGGTAAACTGCAGAAAGGACACCGGCCCTTTAAGAGAAGTTGTACACTGCTGGAAGCTCGGCTGGAAGCAGGTGATTGCTGTAGCTGGAAACAGGTGAGTCCAGAATGGATCGGAGAGTCAGGCTACACCGCAGATGGAATGCTGGTGCGGGTCTCTATAGCAGAAGTCTGGAGACAGGAGCTGGAACCTGGAAGACAACCACAGGAGAGAGACAAACTGGAACTAGGTTAGACAACCAAAGCACTGACGCCTTCCTTGTTCAGGCACAGCTTACTTATACCTGCAGCAAGGAAGGGGTTGGCTAGGCAATTATGCAAATCAACAATACAGACAGCAGATTGGTGGAAATGATCAGATGACAAAAACCAAGATGGCTGCGCCCATGCAGACACTTGGAGGGAAGTTTGGTTTGTAATCCATGTGAGAATTGAAACAGTAATGGCGACGCCGGCCACAGGAGACAGGAGACGCCAGACTGACAAGCGCACATTTAACCACGCGGGCACAGCGGAGGCCGCGGCTGATGAAATCACCACTCTGACATTCTGCATGTGGAAACTCAGAAACAGCGGGATCCGGTCCTGGAATGCTGAGCCAGCCTTAGGAGGCATCTGAAGGGTAAGTAATGGCGTCCAGATACCCGGATCGTGACAGCACCCCCCCCTTTAGGAGTGGCCCCAGGACACTTCTTAGGCTTTAAAGGAAACTTTGCGTGGAAATTTCGGACCAAGGCAGGAGCATGGACGTCTGAGGCATTGGTCCTAGAGCGTTCTTCAGGACCATAGCCCTTCCAGTCAATGAGGTATTGTAACTGACCGTAACGGAAACGTGAGTCCAAAATCTTGGCCACCTCGTACTCGACTCCCCGTTGAGTCTGAACTTTGGGAGCTGGAGGAAGTGCGGAATGAAACCGATTCAGGATCAGCGGTTTCAACAAAGAAACATGAAATGTCCTGGGTATTTTCAAGAAGGATGGTAACTGTAACCTGTAGGCAACAGGATTGATGACTTGTTCAATCTTGAAGGGTCCGATGTAGCGAGGTGCAAATTTCATGCTGGGAACTCTCAACCTCAAATTCTTCGTGGACAACCACACACGATCACCCACCTTGAGAGCAGGAACCGCTCTACGCTTCCTATCGGCAAACTTTTTATACCTGAATGAGGCTTTAAGCAGGGCTGCGCGGACATTCTTCCAGTTATTTGAAAACTGACGCAAGGTGACATCCACTGCTGGAACAGAAGTTGCGGGAAGCGGTTGGAATTCTGGGACTTTAGGGTGGAATCCATAATTAATGAAGAATGGTGTAGAAGAAGATGAGGAATGGTATTGATTGTTGTGGCTGAACTCGGCCCAAGGAAGGAGTTGAACCCAGTCATCTTGAGAGGAAGACACATATATACGGAGGAAGGCCTCCAAGTCCTGATTCACCCTCTCGGTTTGACCATTGGTCTGAGGATGGTAAGCCGTGGAAAACTTTAACTTGACTTGGAGGGCTTGACACAAACTTCGCCAAAATTTGGCTACAAATTGTACTCCACGATCCGAGATGATCTCTTCAGGAAGACCGTGAAGTCGGAAGATCTCTTGTATAAACACTTGAGCCAACTTGGAAGCTGACGGAAGACCGGTGAGAGGGATGAAATGTGCCATCTTGGTGAACCGGTCAACTACCACCCAGATGGTATTAAACTTGTTGCAGATAGGTAGATCGGAAACAAAGTCCATCGACAAATGGGTCCATGGTCGACGGGGAACAGATAATGGAACCAGTTGCCCCGCAGGCGACTGGCGGGAGACTTTGTGTTGGGCACACTTTGGGCAGGAGGCAATAAATTCCATAACGTCCTTTTTCAGAGTTGGCCACCAGTAGGACCTAGAAATAAATTCAAGGGTTTTCTGAATGCCTGTATGTCCAGCAAAACGGGAAGCATGGGCCCAATGCATGAGCTTCTTCCTTAGAACTGGCTTAACAAAACTTTTCCCTGGTGGAGGCGTAGAGTCCATCCCTACCGTGGAGAATGCCAACGGATTAATAATAGGATGCTTGTCTGCAGACTCGGACTCATTTTCTTGCTCCCATGAGCGGGAAAGGGCATCGGCCTTACGATTCTGAGAACCCGGACAGAACTGGAGTTTAAAGTCAAATCTGGAAAAGAAAAGTGCCCATCTGGCCTGACGAGGGTTGAGACATTGTGCGCCTTTGAGATATAAAAGATTTTTGTGGTCGGTAAGTATGGTGATTGAGTGGGAAGCTCCCTCCAACAGGTATCTCCACTCCTCCAGAGCGAGCTTGATGGCTAGCAACTCCTGATCGCCAATGGCATAGTTGTGCTCAGCTGGGGAGAACTTCCGGGAGAAGAAACTGCAAGGATGTAGATGTCCATCTTTGGCCCTCTGGGATAACACTGCTCCTACTCCAACGGAGGAGGCATCTACCTCTAAGATAAAAGGAGAGTCGGTGTCAGGCTGTTTCAGAACTGGTGCAGAGATGAACCGTTGCTTCAGAAGGTGAAAGGCCTGTGTAGCTTCCTCGGACCACTTGGACGGATTAGCACCTTTCTTGGTTAATGCAGTGATAGGCGCCACAATGGTGGAAAAGTCTCGTATAAATTTTCTATAATAATTGGCGAACCCTAAGAACCTCTGGACCCCTTTGAGGCTTAAGGGTATAGGCCAATTCTGGATTGCTTGGAGTTTCTCAGGATCCATCTCTAGTCCGGAACCGGACACAATGTAACCTAGAAACGGAATGGTTTTAACTTCAAACACACACTTCTCCAATTTACAATAGAGGTGATTGACACGGAGACGGGAAAGAACCTCTTTTACCCAGAAACGATGATCTTCGAGATTATTAGCAAAGATGAGGATGTCGTCTAGATAAACCACGACATGGCGGTACAAGATGTCCCTGAAGATCTCATTCACGAAGTGCTGGAAGACTGCTGGAGCGTTGCTCAATCCGAAGGGCATGACGAGGTACTCATAATGTCCGTCACGGGTGTTAAAGGCGGTCTTCCACTCGTCACCCTCACGGATTCGGATGAGATTGTAGGCACCCCTCAAGTCCAGCTTTGTGAAAATGGTTGCACCACTAACTCTATCAAAGAGCTCAGTAATCAGGGGTAAAGGGTATCGGTTCTTGACGGTAATGTCGTTCAGACCCCTGTAGTCGATGCACGGACGCAGACCACCGTCTTTCTTCTTAACGAAGAAGAAGCCTGCGCCGGCTGGAGAAGAAGATGGTCGGATGAAACCCTTCGCCAGGTTCTCTTTGATGTACTCTTCCATGGAGTGTGTCTCGGGCAGAGACAACGGATAAGTTCGGCCTCGCGGTGGAACCTTCCCTGGAATGAGGTCGATTGGGCAGTCCCATTCTCTATGAGGAGGAAGGATATCAGCAGAGGCTTTACTGAACACATCCGTGAAGTCTTGATATGGAGGAGGCGGAACATCAGTTGACCTGGGGAAGGAAGAACAAACAGGAAGAACTTTGGCTAAACAAGTCTCAGCACAGGAGGGACCCCATGCCAGTATTTGCGTAGTCGTCCAGTCAATTGATGGGTTGTGGAGACGGAGCCATGGAAGGCCTAAAACCACTGGATGTGTGGCTCTTGGAATCACTAAAAAAGAAATATACTCAGAATGAAGAACTCCCACTCTCAGACGAACTGGAAGAGTCCTTAAGGAAATGACTGCGTCAAAAATCTTGCTGCCATCCAAGGCAGTCAAAGAGATGGACGAGGACAGTCTCTCGGTGGGTAGGGACCACCGTTTAACATAAGCTTCGGTTATGAAATTCCCAGCTGCTCCGGAATCAAGGAGGGCAATGACGTTCCTGTAACGTTGAGCAATTTGGAGCGACACTGGGAGGTTACAGTCATGAGGAGATGGAGAGGAGATCATCACTCCTAGCCGGCCCTCTCCGTGGCGAACTAGGATCTGGAGTCCCGGACGTTTGGGACAGGCATTGATAGTGTGCGACGGAGCTGCACAGTAGAGACAGAGAGACTCAGAGAGACGTTTTCGGCGCTCAGCAGGAGATAGACGGGAACGACTAATTTGCATAGGCTCATCCTTGGATGGAGATGGTTGACGAGAAGGAGGAGCAGAAGATTTAGGAGTAGATGATCTTCCTCGCTCGGTTGCTCTCTCTCTAAAACGTAGATCAACCTTCGTGCAAAGAGAAATTAGCTCATCCAACTTAGAGGGCAAGTCTCTGGTAGCTAACTCATCCTTGATGCGTTCTGATAAGCCATGCCAGAATGCAGCATACAGGGCCTCGTCGTTCCATGCCAGTTCGGATGCCAGGATTTTAAACTGTATAAGATACTGTCCCACGGTACGTGTTCCCTGGCGTAAACGAAGAATCTCAGATGAAGCAGATGTTATCCGGCCTGGCTCGTCGAAGATGCGCCTGAATGTAGCTACAAAGTCAGTATAGGAGGATAGCAGGGGATCAGACTTCTCCCATAAAGGTGATGCCCAGTCAAGGGCTGAGCCACTGAGAAGGGAGATGATATAGGCAATTTTGGTACGGTCACTGAAGAAATTGCCAGGTAGAAGCTCAAAGTGGATTTCACATTGATTGAGAAATCCCCTGCAGAACCTTGGAGATCCATCAAATTTTGCTGGCGTTGGAAGATGAAGATGTGGACTGGAAATGGGTAAGGTGGGTGGGGTTACAGCTGGTGTCACTGTAGTGGACGCACCGGACGTGCCAGGTCCACGGAGGGTCGTTTGAATCCCATCCAGCCGTGTGGAGAGATCCTGGAGACAGCGGATGATGTGGCCCTGTGCAGCCTCCTGATGTTCAAGTCGGGCTGCCAGTTCTTGCATCGGCCTGGCCGCTTGATCCTGGTCTCCGGCTGGATTCATTAGGTCAGTGCTTACTGTCACAACTGAGGGCCTGAGTTGACGGGAGGCAACCTCAGTTGTAGGGGCTGAGATGTAACGGAACCTGGGAGGTTGTATCAGACCCCTAGACATGTAAGTAACATGGAGAATAACTGCCCGAAGGCGTGACCACGACAACCAGGATAAAAGTCAATGATGTTTATTATGACAAACTCCGTAACACAGCAGAAAATAAGAAAACATAAAAGTCAGCAGGGCAATAATACAGTTCCTGGGTACTACAGGGTGGCAAGGGCCACAGGCACTGGTAGTGTGAGACAGTTCTAATAATCTTCTAGTTGGAAAGTCCTTACCAGGCCTGACTGTAGCAATGGAGAGAACCCAGGATCGTACCAGCTGGTGTTCCAGGAAAGGCTGGGCTGCTGAAGGTAAAACGGCTGCTGTGGATACTGGCTGGAACCAGACTGTTGTTGGTACGGAGTGGATACTGGCTGGAACCAGTTAAATAATAAACGAATTTGAGAGCGATGAAATAATAATACCGGTGGAGAGTGGTAAACTGCAGAAAGGACACCGGCCCTTTAAGGGAAGCTGTACACTGCTGGAAGCTGGGCTGGAAGCAGGTGATTGACTTGAGAGCGATGAAATAATAATACCGGTGGAGAGTGGTAAACTGCAGAAAGGACACCGGCCCTTTAAGAGAAGTTGTACACTGCTGGAAGCTCGGCTGGAAGCAGGTGATTGCTGTAGCTGGAAACAGGTGAGTCCAGAATGGATCGGAGAGTCAGGCTACACCGCAGATGGAATGCTGGTGCGGGTCTCTATAGCAGAAGTCTGGAGACAGGAGCTGGAACCTGGAAGACAACCACAGGAGAGAGACAAACTGGAACTAGGTTAGACAACCAAAGCACTGACGCCTTCCTTGTTCAGGCACAGCTTACTTATACCTGCAGCAAGGAAGGGGTTGGCTAGGCAATTATGCAAATCAACAATACAGACAGCAGATTGGTGGAAATGATCAGATGACAAAAACCAAGATGGCTGCGCCCATGCAGACACTTGGAGGGAAGTTTGGTTTGTAATCCATGTGAGAATTGAAACAGTAATGGCGACGCCGGCCACAGGAGACAGGAGACGCCAGACTGACAAGCGCACATTTAACCACGCGGGCACAGCGGAGGCCGCGGCTGATGAAATCACCACTCTGACATTCTGCATGTGGAAACTCAGAAACAGCGGGATCCGGTCCTGGAATGCTGAGCCAGCCTTAGGAGGCATCTGAAGGGTAAGTAATGGCGTCCAGATACCCGGATCGTGACAACAGTCTTGCCAGGATTAGAAGCCTGACCTGTTACACTGACGGCAGACACTTTACTAATAGAGCTATTTGCTCCTGGATAGGGAGTATGAGAATTCTAACTTTATGAAGTTACATGTAATTGTCAAAGGAGTAACTTCATATAGTTAGAATTCTCAAATATCCTATACAGGAGAAAATAGCTCCATCAGTAAGGTGTCTGCTTCCAGTGTACTAGGTCATGGGTTCTAATCCTGGGTATGACACTTGTGAAATGTGTATCTATAATAAAGAGGGTGTGACTTGTAAGGTGCAGGGACCAGTGAGGAAGTCGGCCATTGAAGCGATAGTGGAAGTTATTAATTAACTTAATTGAATTGTGTCACAGAATGGGAGGAGAGGTGCCCCCCTTCAGAGCAGGAGCTTGGTGGCAGATTCCTCTGTTGCCTCCCAGAGTTATGCCTCTGTATCTTTACAAGAGGGACTGAAAATATGCATTCACTCTACTGGAAGGATTGTGGTATAATTTTAAATCAAATACTTAATAATAATATGCTTTACCAATCTATTGCATCTATAACCAGCAGGATATAAACATGCACAGTATTAAAAATTCACACAATTTATACTACAGAAAATTAATCCGTCATTTGATGTCTACAAATCTTTTAATAGCCCTTTTAAAAGATTATTTAACCACTTGCCTGGCATGGTCGCATCAGATGCGACCATCCCTGCAAGTGCTTTATCTGACCTGGTCGCACAGGATGCGACCAGTCAGATTTTGAGTGTTAGCAGAGGTCGGGAAGGGAAACTCCCCTTCGCTGCTGCTGTCAGTGGGACCGGAAGGTCCCTCTGCCTCCCTGCATTCTCCCCTACTGATTGCTGTGCTGCTGATCACTGCTGATTGGTCAGCACGGCAGGATTTCCCCCCTCCAGTGGCTGCAGACAATGGCAGCCGCTGGGGAGTGTAAATTTACCCTCCCAAGCCACCCCCAGACCCCCCCCCCTGTATACCTGGAGGCTGTCCCAGGTTTAAAAATGAAAGCCGCGATGGTCACGATGTTCCGATGGTCGTGATGTTCCCGAACGATGTTTCAATGTTTGAAAACAATTATTTAAAAAATATATATTTTTTTTTAACTAAAATCATGTTCTTCACCTAATTCACTCATAAAAAAAAGACAATTTTTTTTTTAGGGCTGGTGATGTCGCCTATAGCAACCAATCAGATTCTATGTATTATCTTCTAGAAGTTGATAGATAAATGTACAGGTGAGTACACACGGTGAGATATTGCCTTTCGATTTTTACTATATAGTCAAAATTGCAAGGAAAATAAGTGCAAATCGCAAAGTGTTAGCCACCTTGCAATCCAGATTCGATCCGGATACGTGGTCCCATGGAGTCCGCATCACAAGGTTAGATAGACTGTGCAGTCAAGTCAATTTTGACTATCTAGTACAACGTATAGTCAAAATCGCACATAGCCAAAATCGCAAGCACACATAGACAATAACGCATAGTCCATATCGCATAGTCAAAATCAAAGTTAGCCAAAATCTCACCGTGTGTATGCACCTTTAAGTAGAATCCGATTGGTTGCTATGAGCAACATCACAAGTTCTAAAAAAAACTCCCACCTTAGTAAATTTACCCCTTTACCCCACTGTATAAAGTGATTTATAAATAAACACAAATTGTGTGGCCAGGTTAAGAAGGGATTGCTCATATTCTCAGGACCACTTGTAGCCAAATTGAGTATGTGTATGGAATAGGTATATATATATATATATATATATATGTATTGTATGGAGTGTGTGGGTGTATGGAATATATATGTATTCCAAGATGATTCATCCGTTGTACAGTATAACTCAATTAAGGTTAAACAAGACACATTGTAAGTTGAATTCTGCCTTAATGGTACACAGCACATTTATAGAAACTCTTTTTAAATCAAGTGTTAAAACATTTGCTGCTAGAAGCAGGAAAATTTTCTCAGTGCACCATGAAATAATTACATTTAAACCTAGAGATTGAAGTAGGTGTCCAGGATACAGGAACCTGACAGACAAAATAATTCATGACAAATGACATTTGAAACAAATAAACTTCACCAAGGCTTTACGCAAGTGTCATGTAATCAGATAGACCATGTGTGATTGAAGGAATCCTTTGCTATCAAACAACATCCGTATTAGGTTAACGTATCAGCTTTATCATAATGAAACATTACTTATTCTGCTTTTTCTCAGAATGTCTCTAGAAGATATTGCTATTTTAGATTCTATACATAGAGTATAGCTACTGTACCTACAGCACAATATCAGATTCCACCTACCAACCATTGTCAATGCTTTTTTTATATTTAACAATTTTCTTCTACGTGCACATTTTGTTTTGACTTGTGAATACCATTTCGCAATTCCTCCTTTATAAGTGACTGACAGTGGTGAGTGTACTCTCCCGGCTGCATTGTAGAAGTGGAGATTGGGAATAACAGCGGAGCTGAAGGCTGACAGGAGAAATCCACCTCCTCTGTGTAAGTCACTTTAACAAACTGTTTTATTATTTGGTATTTTTTAAATTTAAATCCTTGGAGAGAAAGTTGGTTGTAATAACGGAATAATTTCATGAACTGGAGAGATTATTAATGAACAGAGATAGGGAAGGACATAAGGTGGGTGTTTTATGGCTTGTAGTGATATACCATGAAAATAACACAAAATTATTATTAATTCTCATTATACACAACTACACTATATCTATTGCACTCAAGGATCCATTTAATTTAATAGCACACTTAAGAGCCCCATACACTAGAGTGATAATGCCCGATTTAATCCGATTTCTGGCATTTCGCCCGATATATCGGATGAAATCGGGCATTTTGGAGGTGTTTCTGATCCGATCCGATCCGATGCACGTTCCCGTGAGCATCGGATCGGATCCTCCAGATTGAATGTGCTGCACATTGAATCAGGTGCGACCTGGAGCTGCCTGGGTGATCGCCTACAATCGCCTGCGACATGTGGTCGCATAAGTGTATGGGGTCCTTAAGAAAGGCTAATACGGACGCGCGACACCTGACCCGACGCCGCAGCCCCTGGAGACTTGGACACCGCGGCGCCTGGCGGCCTAGATACACGCGGCAGATGACTGGTGAGCTGGGACGAAGACCGACGGCAGGGAGGTAAGAGGTGCCCTCTCGGGCCTACACTGGTCCCGACCTCTGCCCCTGCGACAGCCTCCCCTTGCTCTCCCAGAGACTCCCCGTACCCCGGCATGCATACCCCAGTCATTAGACATCGGCGTGAGAGAACCGCGGAATAGGCCAAGGCCCTTACACCTGGCAGTAACCGGGGAACGGACTCCGACATTACCCCCAGACGAGAGGGGGCTGCCCCCACCTTCCTCTATAGGTCTGTGTACCTGTGCTCGCCTCTCTGAGCCCCTTCCTCACCTCCAGAGCCCATTTGCACCACTGCGGCCTAGCAGGGCAAAACGAGTGAGGCCTCCGGACGGTAGTGCCACTCTGATGTGCCGAAGGCTGGGAGGAGACTAGGGCCCCACACAATCTCAGGGTCGAGAGGCGGTCACACAGCTACCGTGACCTCCCGATAGGTCTGGTAGAACTCAACCGTGCTGGGACCTGGACGTCCTCCATCCGCCTGCGGATCGCTGCGGCCTCCTGCTGAATGCCTGCCGCCTTGACCCTCCTATAATCTGCGGTGGCCCCCTCCGAACCGCGAATTATTTATAAAGCCTAATTGAGGCACATTGCCTGACCTGCAGCCCTTGTGACCCCGCGGTGACCATTCTCCGGATGACCACGGATGCCGGTGAGGCCTCCCCACCGGAGCCATGTAAATACCAACAACGAAACATGAATCACCGTGTTCTATACGACACCATGCTGCAGACCCCAGCGTTTGCAGAGGCTCGCCTGATGTATATTATGCTATAATAAGGCCAAACCACGCAGAGGGGATAGCGGGTTCTACTTCAGATTGGGATATATCCTAAATGTTTTCTTCCTCGGGGCACCGTTCTGGACTCTGCTCTCTTCACTCAGACAAATGACAAGACGACGCCGCTCTGGCAACGCGTCAAAAGCTAAACCCGCGACTACACAAGCTGCAGCCTTTCATACTTTATTTGGCACCCCCGTTCCTGACCCCGCCATCTCTACACCTCTCCCTGACTCCTCGCCGTCAACCATAATGGAGGAGACCGGGGCCCCGTCCTCTCCGAAACACCGACAAACCGGACCTGTGGGCAGAGACTCTGCGGATATGGCGGCAGTCCTCATACAACTACGCTCCCTTCCGACTCGCCAAGACATTCAACAAGATTTGTCTAATATGGAAAAAAGAATCCATGATTCCCTACAGGCGAGCCTATCCACCATCCAGTCTGATCTCACGCAAGTAGCAAACAGAGTGGTCGATCTGGAGGAACACAGAGATGCAACAGATTCTAAACTCGCTGACCTCCACGATCTAGTATCCCGATACTCACGTACCACCACTGAAATGAGGCGTAGGCTGGATGATATAGACAACAGAGGTAGACGGAACAACCTGAGGGTCAAGGGTTTACCTGAAGATGTACAGCCCCAGGCCCTAGTGACGACACTGACTACAATATTTAACAACCTCATTGGTGCCGATCCCAGCTCCCAGATAGAATTTGATAGAGCACATCGGGCACTACGGCCGAGAGGAGCACCCACGGAGCGGCCTAGAGATGTCATCTGCCGGCTGCACTACTTCCAAGTGAAAGAGACCATACTACAGAAGTCAAGACAGACCTCGACCATAGATTTCAATGGCCACCACATTCAGATCTTCCAGGACCTCTCTTGGACGACCCTACAGCAAAGGCGTCTCCTCCATCCCCTCACGGATGCTCTTCGGAAGAAGGATATCAGATTCCGCTGGGGCTTCCCTTTGAGCATCCAGGTCACCCGGGATGGGAACAGACACGTCCTTGAGGACTATGATGGTGTCCCATCATTTTGTTCTGCATTAGGTCTGCCGCTGATCTCATTGCCAAATTGGATGGACCCCCTGCAACTTCCCACATCGGCACTGCCCCGCAGAGAGCCTTGGAAAACAGTGGGCGTCTCCAGACGACGCAATCGGACTGGGAAACCGGACGAAGCATCGGGAATTTCTTGATTCCGTCGACCAGCCTACATTGTGTTATCTTTTTTCTTCCTGGTTACCCCACTGCATGCTCACATTGATCTTGTTATTGGTTGATTAATATGTGAGCTTCAACTGCCCTGTGAGCACATGCTTTTTTCTTAATATTAGAAATTGTATACGTAATTAGTCAGGGCGGTTTCGTATGGGCTGTGTGGGACTAGGTGACGGAGTGAGAGGAGGTGGCTGTTTTGTCTCCTTCTACCCACTTCCTTGTCGACCAGGATGTATCCCTTGGGATTGTTATTGTTATGATTCCGGTACTCCAGACCAGAGGAGATCTTATGGCAGAGGTCTGAGTACTGGAAAGATATACTGGTTGTGGGAGCAGGAGAGCCTAGTAACCCCTGGCGCCCTAACTCCGTTGTCTCGCCCGTGTTATCAGAAATCCCCTGCGAGACTATGGTTGCTTGAGCCCATGGCAGCCGCGTTCGAAGGGCGGATTATGTCTGCCCAACCCCGATGCCCCCTCAGGTCTTAATGGGAGACAAAGGGAAATCCGAGACAGGGTGATAACAAGGGGCCCTCTGACTAAGCAACCAGGCCAGGGGTTACAAGCTAACTAACTAAACCAAAAAGTATGTGCGGACTAGCCGCCAGGGAAAAGGACAACCAAAGATCCACTGATCCGTAACTCCTATCCAGCACCGCTGGATACCAGAGTGGATCAGGGGGAGCGGAATCCTCCGCAAAAGCTCCAGAACACAAAGATACAAAATAATAAACAGTAAGCGGTCAAGCCGCAACACACGGCTACGCCGCGACTCACGAACACCACAGGATGTTAAAGGTGCTCGGTCAGACTCCAGGAACAGATGACAATTTCCGAGTACAGGATCACTGAGGACAGGAACAACCGGATTGAGCAGGACTGGAAACTCTCTGTAACCAACACAGGCAAACAGGAAGCTATCACCGGCGTCTGTGAGAAGTCCAAAGGGTGCTTATAACTGTGAGCTCCCCAATCAGGAGCCAGACTGGGTAATCACAAGTAATGCCGTGCAGCTTGCATGCTGCACAGCCAGCACACCATTATACAATTAGAAAAGACCCAGCAATGGGGAACGCGGCCCGAACGTGGCGTCCCCGTTGCTAGGGTCTGAGCGGCTCCGTGCGCCCGGCGTCTAGCGTTGCCAGGGAGCCGGCGGCTGTACACGCACGGCGTCCCTGGTTGCTAGGCGCCGGGCCGCACCGACGAGCGGACCCCGGCGCCTAACAGTACCCCCCCCCTTGAGGAGGGGTCAAGGAACCCCTAAAGCCCGGTTTCCGAGGAAATTCTCGAAAAAATGCCCTCTTGAGCCTCGGGGCATGGAGATCCTTATCCAGGACCCAAGACCTTTCTTCTGGACCATAACCTCTCCAATGCACCAAAAAATAAAGCCGACCCCGGGACAACTTGGAATCGAGAACCTTCTCCACCAAGAACTCCTGCTGACCCTGTACAACAATTGGTGATCTCCCCTGAGATATCTTACGAGGAAATCTACTGGACGAAACATATGGTTTCAGCAATGAGCAATGGAAAGTATTTCCGATCCGTAAAGTTTTTGGTAAACGTAACCGGAAGGCAACTGGATTGACTTTTTTGATAATGTGAAATGGTCCAATAAATTTAGGACCCAATCTGGCTGAGGTTTGTCGAAGTTTAATGTTGCGAGTCGACAACCACACCCTATCTCCTACTTTAAAAGTGCACGGCCGCCGGAGCCTGTCAGAAAATCTCTTTTCCTGAAATGCCGCTTTTCTGAGAGCCAGGTGCACTTTTCTCCAAATGAGCCTAAGATGAGAGGTCAAGGTCAGTGAGGAGACAGAGGAATGTTGAAAAAAGGAATTAGCTCTGGGGTGAAAACCAAAAACTGCAAAAAATGGAGACACATTGGTGGAGGAATGACAGGCATTATTGTAAGCGAACTCCGCCAATGGAAGAAACTCAGACCAGTCATTTTGGAGTTTGGCCGAGTACAACCGCAAATATTGTTTTAGTGATTGATTAACTCGCTCAGTCTGCCCGTTGGATTGGGGATGGTAGCCTGACGTTAAAGATAATTTCATCTTCAATGAGACACAAAAAGATTTCCAAAACTGTGCAATGAATTGTGGACCCCGATCGGAAACAATATCAGTGGGTAACCCATGGAGTCTGAAAACATGGCGGAGGAACAAGACTGCCAATCCCTGGGCAGATGGCAATCGGGGAAGAGCAATGAAATGGGCCATTTTACTAAAACGGTCCACTACCACCCATATGACTCGGCATCCGGCTGACAGAGGGTGGTCCACCACAAAATCCATGGAGATATGAGACCATGGCCTAAGAGGAACATTCAAGGGCATAAGCTGACCGATAGGCAAAGAACGGGGAACTTTATGCTGTGCACAGACCTGACACGAAAAAACAAACTCCTTAATGTCTTTGGAAAGACCAGGCCACCATACTGAGCGGGAGACTAATTCCAAAGTCTTAGCGATTCCCGGATGCCCGGCAACTTTGCTATCATGAAACTCCGTCAAAACAGTTGCTCTCAAAAACTCAGGGACAAAAAGACGACCAGCAGGAGTATTTCCAGGAGCTTGATGTTGAAGCAGCTTTAACTGGGTAAATAAATCCTGTGTGAGGCCTGCCCGAATGACTGAAGACGGAAGTATGGGAGTAACAGGACTGTTGTCTTGAACTGGAAGAAAACTGCGTGACAGGGCATCTGCCTTGGTATTCTTGGAACCTGGCCTGAAGGTGATAATGAATTTGAAACGAGTAAAAAATAAAGCCCAACGAGCCTGCCGGGCATTCAGTCGTTTAGCTGATTCAATGTATTGAAGATTTTTGTGATCAGTCAAAACTGAAATGATATGAGTCGCTCCCTCAAGCCAATGCCTCCACTCCTCGAAAGCCCATTTAATAGCCAGCAATTCCCGGTTACCAACATCGTAGTTGGACTCAGCAGAAGAGAATTTTCTGGACATAAAGGCACAAGGGTGTAATTCAAGGGAATCCGGATCCTTCTGAGATAGGATAGCCCCTACTCCAACCTCTGAGGCATCAACCTCAACAATGAAAGGCAATTCTGGGTTGGGGTGTCTGAGGACAGGGGCTGAGACAAAGGCCTGTTTCAAGGCCTGAAAAGATAGCTCGGCTTCACGTGACCAATTGGTAGGATCCGCTCCCTTCTTAGTCAGTGCCACAATGGGAGCAACTAGGTCAGAGAAAGAGTGAATAAATCTTCTATAGTAGTTCGCAAACCCTAAAAAGCGCTGAATTGCTTTTAAGTTGGTGGGTTGCGCCCAACTAAGGATGGCTTGGAGCTTCTTTGGTTCCATACGGAATCCCCGAGGGGAAATAATGTATCCTAAAAAGGATACCTCCGTGACATGAAATTCACACTTCTCCAGCTTGGCATATAGGTGATTTTCACGTAATTTTTTTAGAACCTGACGCACCTGGGTAACATGTTGTTCTACAGAGTCAGAATAAATCAAAATATCGTCCAAGTAGACTACAACGAATTTTCCAAGAAATTCACGGAGCACATCGTTAATGAGATCCTGGAAAACTGCCGGAGCGTTAGACAGGCCGAATGGCATAACCAGATACTCATAGTGGCCTGACTGAGTACTGAATGCCGTTTTCCACTCATCCCCTGACTTGATTCTGATGAGGTTATATGCTCCTCTCAGGTCAATCTTAGAAAAAATCACAGCCGAACGTAGCTGATCAAAGAGGACAGAGATCAGTGGCAGAGGGTAAGTATTTTTTACTGAGATTTTATTCAAGGCTCTAAAGTCAATGCAGGGTCTGAGTGAACCATCCTTCTTCTCTACGAAGAAGAAGCCTGCACTTAAAGGGGACTTAGATGGCCTGATAAATCCTTTCCCTAGGCTTTCTTTAACATACTCATTCATGGCCACAGTTTCAGGTCCGGACAATGCATATAACCTTCCCTTAGGCAAAGTGGCACCAGGAATTAGCTCAATAGCACAATCATAAGGCCTATGGGGAGGCAGAATATCCGCATTGCCCTTGGAAAAAACATCAACAAAATCCTGGTATTCCACAGGAATGGGTGCGGGAATGGCAGCAGCTATTCTGATGGGAAGCGTAATACATTCCTTATTACAGATGGTACCCCATTGTGAGATCTCCCCCGACTGCCAATCAATGATGGGATTATGAAAGGCCAGCCAAGGGTGACCCAGAACCACTGGAACTGCTGGGCAATGGGTGAGGAAAAACTCAATTTTTTCAGAATGCAGAGCTCCTACCGAGAGTAGAACAGGAGGTGTACAGAGAGAAATAACCCCATTGGACAAGGGACTCCCATCTAAACCATGCATGGTGATACACCTACCCAAGGCTAACTGAGGAATACCTAAGGTCTTGGCCCATGTCAAATCCATAAAGTTCCCTGCAGCTCCACTGTCCACAAAAACAGAGACCGAGGAACAGAGGCTGCCAAAGGAAACTTTAGCTGGGACTAACAGTGAATTATTTGAGGAGATAAGCTGCAGACCAAAGTGAACCCCCTCACAATTCACTTGGTCGAGACGTTTCCCGACTTGTTCGGACAACTACGGGCAAAATGTCCCTTACCTCCACAGTATAAACAAAGACCAGAATTTTGCCTTCTGGTTCTTTCTTCAGAAGACAGTTTGGAGAGACCTATCTGCATAGGCTCCTCTATGTCCACAGGGATGGAAAAAACACAAGGAGTTGACCCGACAGATGCTCCTTTTTCAGCCCTCCGCTCTCTGAGCCGACGATCAATCTTAATAGAGAGCTCCATGAGTTTATCGAGAGTCTCAGGAGCGGGATACTGAAGGAGACTGTCTTTTATAGACTCAGATAAGCCGAGGCGAAACTGACTGCGCAGGGCTGGGTCATTCCATCCACAGTCGTTCGACCAACGGCGAAACTCCGTACAATAAATCTCTGCGGGATTCCTACCCTGTCTGAGAGCACGCAACTGACTCTCGGCGGATGCCTCTCTATCAGGGTCGTCATACAATAGCCCTAAAGACTTTAGAAAGGCGTCTACAGAAAATAAAGCCGGATCGTCTGTCTTTAAACCAAAAGCCCAGGTCTGAGGATCCCCCTGAAGCAGAGAAATAATAATTCCAACCCGCTGAGCCTCCGTACCTGAGGAGACTGGTCTCAAACGAAAATAAAGTTTACAAGACTCTTTAAAATTAAAAAACTGTTTTCTATCCCCAGAAAAACGGTCAGGCAGATGCATTTTTGGTTCAGGAATGACCCTCGGGGAAGTCCGTAACAGATCTTCCTGTGACCTCACCCGAAGAGACAGATCCTGAACCATCTGAGTAAGCTCTTGAATCTGGCTAACTAGAAGCTGGCCAGGATTTGGCCCGACACCGGTGGGATTCATGAGGCCGACAAATCTCCCAACTGAACAAGGGAAAAAATTAACTCCTGTTTAATTTTAAATTTAGTCTGGCCGGTGATAATGTTATGATTCCGGTACTCCAGACCAGAGGAGATCTTATGGCAGAGGTCTGAGTACTGGAAAGATATGCTGGTTGTGGGAGCAGGAGAGCCTAGTAACCCCTGGCGCCCTAACTCCGTTGTCTCGCCCGTGTTATCAGAAATCCCCTGCGAGACTATGGTTGCTTGAGCCCATGGCAGCCGCGTTCGAAGGGCGGATTATGTCTGCCCAACCCCGATGCCCCCTCAGGTCTTAATGGGAGACAAAGGGAAATCCGAGACAGGGTGATAACAAGGGGCCCTCTGACTAAGCAACCAGGCCAGGGGTTACAAGCTAACTAACTAAACCAAAAAGTATGTGCGGACTAGCCGCCAGGGAAAAGGACAACCAAAGATCCACTGATCCGTAACTCCTATCCAGCACCGCTGGATACCAGAGTGGATCAGGGGGAGCGGAATCCTCCGCAAAAGCTCCAGAACACAAAGATACAAAATAATAAACAGTAAGCGGTCAAGCCGCAACACACGGCTACGCCGCGACTCACGAACACCACAGGATGTTAAAGGTGCTCGGTCAGACTCCAGGAACAGATGACAATTTCCGAGTACAGGATCACTGAGGACAGGAACAACCGGATTGAGCAGGACTGGAAACTCTCTGTAACCAACACAGGCAAACAGGAAGCTATCACCGGCGTCTGTGAGAAGTCCAAAGGGTGCTTATAACTGTGAGCTCCCCAATCAGGAGCCAGACTGGGTAATCACAAGTAATGCCGTGCAGCTTGCATGCTGCACAGCCAGCACACCATTATACAATTAGAAAAGACCCAGCAACGGGGAACGCGGCCCGAACGTGGCGTCCCCGTTGCTAGGGTCTGAGCGGCTCCGTGCGCCCGGCGTCTAGCGTTGCCAGGGAGCCGGCGGCTGTACGCGCACGGCGTCCCTGGTTGCTAGGCGCCGGGCCGCACCGACGAGCGGACCCCGGCGCCTAACAGTTATGTTACTTACTTATTTACTTACTAAAAATTGTTGAGCCCGATATCACCCTCTGAACCCCCCCCCCCCTCTGCTGTATATTTTTTAGACCATGGGAGGCTTAATCTATACCCGTGGCTATCAATGCAGAGACTGCTACTATATGTTGTTGTCTATGTTATCTTTTCTTTGTTTTTTTTTCTTTTTTCTTTCCATTTCTTTTTCTATGTTACAATTCTTATGTTTCCCCTTCCTTCCTCATGTGTCCACCCGCCTTCCCCCCCCCCCCTCCTGTGCCACTACCACTTTCAGCTGTCTCATGGTACAGCAGTGTGTCAGAATCATAGTCGAGATGAATCATTCAATAAGTCGATACCTGCTTTCATTTATATATGGCTAGCTTAAAGATTGTTTCATACAATGTAAAGGGCTTAAATGTCCCTGAAAAGAGATCAGGCCTACTACATACCTTACATACTGATGGGGCGGAAGTTGTTTTCCTGCAGGAAACACATTTTAAGCAGGGGGTTTCACCCGGCCTTTGCTCTCGTCATTTCCCCACTGGTTATTTTAACGACTATTCTGGGGCGAAGGCTAGGGGTGTTGCCATTCTTTTCGCCAAACATTTGAGATTGCAGGATGTCTCCGTAACGCTGATCGGTGACGGAAGGGGGATACTGGTCAGAGCTTCCATAACCCATCAGACATTCACCTTCGTAAACCTATACCTTCCCAACCAGGGCCAAACCCGGTTCCTTAGAGAATCGTTGGAACTAATCGAGCAAAACATACTGGGTACTCTGGTGGTGGGTGGGGATCTTAATTGGGTCCTTGAACCTCACTTGGATTCTTCCTCTGGGAATCCTCTGGGTCCCCCCGAAATACTCTTAGAGAATCCAGGAGATTTAGGACCGTTTTACATGACTTTTAACTGGTCGACGCCTGGCGTCTTTTGCACCCTTCAGATAAGGATTTTACCTTTTACTCACCCCCACATAACTCATATTCTCGAATAGATTACCTCTGTGTGAGCCATGCCCATCTAGATTTATTGGTTGATGCAACTATTGGCCAAATAACAATGTCAGATCATGCACCGATTACGCTAACCCTCGCTCTCCGTCACCCCCCCCCCCCAAACATTGGCGCTGGTGATTCAATGAACAACTCCTTCGAGATCCTGTTTATCGAGGCCAAATTGAGACAGCAATAGACGACTACATCTCTCTGAACGCGACTGGAGATATATCTCCGGTTGTATTGTGGGAGGCACACAAATGTGTGATTAGAGGCCAATGCATACAAATGGGCTCACGTCTGAAAAAACAGAAGGCCGAATGCAGAAATGCCTTATTAGAGAAAATCAAAATACTGGAATTGACTCATAAATCCACGTTGGCGTCAGATACTTATGTTGAACTTCAAACAGCGAGACAGGCCCTTAACAACTTACTCAGTGACGGTACCCGTAGGGCATTCCGTATATGTCGACATAAATATCATAGATGGGGAAATAAACCCGGTAAGCTTCTGGCACGTGCTCTTAGAGCTCAGAGATCTCTGACATACATACCTAAGCTCACAGGTGCTGACGGGATATCCCGGGCCTCTGATACGGAAATAGCGGCGATCTTTCATACCTATTACTCAGCCTTATACAACCTGACCTCTAAGCAGACGACAACCGCACGTGCTGACCACAAACATAAAATACAAGAATTTCTGGATGAGATCTCTTTCCCGACCCTTCCATCGGACATTACTCGGGCACTAGACGACCCCTTCACTGAGGAAGAACTGATAGTTGCCCTAAAAGCGTCGCCCAATGGTAAAAGCCCGGGACCGGATGGTTTCCCAGTCACATATTATAAGGCCTTTCAGGATAAACTCAGCCCCCTTCTCTTACAGGCCTGCAATGCCATATCATCAATAGCTCCTTTTTCGAACCAGTCCTTAGGCGCCCATATTACTGTCATCCCAAAAGACTCTAAAGACCCGACGCTCCCTTCTAGCTATAGGCCGATATCGCTGTTAAATGTAGATGTCAAGTTATTTGCAAAGCTCATGGCTAATCGCCTTAAGCCGCTGCTACCAGATATAATCCACCCTGATCAAGTCGGCTTTGTTATGGGCAGAGAGGCCAGAGATAATACTATTAGAGTCATTGACCTGATAGCACACGCGCAGATGACTGATACGCCTCTCATGCTCCTTTCCACAGACGCAGAAAAGGCCTTTGATCGGGTGGATTGGGATTTTATGGAGGCAGTGCTTCGGCGATTGGGTCTGGGGGATGTTTTTCTACAAAAGATTCTCTCATTATATAGGGCCCCGTCTGCACGGGTCAGGGTGAATGGCGTCCTTTCTGAGTCCATCTCAATCTCTAACGGCACACGCCAGGGTTGTCCGCTATCACCCTTAATCTTTGTTCTGTGCATGGAGTCCTTAGTACGTGCGATTAGACACAACCCTGACATTGCGGGACTGCGGGTAGGTAAAGCTGACCATCGCCTGGCCCTCTTTGCTGATGACTTATTAGCGGTCGTAACGAATCCTCTGATTTCTCTACCCAACCTTGTGAAGGAATTCGCACGGTTCGGAGATATGTCGAATTTTAAAATCAATTATTCAAAATCCATGGCAATGAATATCACGCTTCCATCTGCCACGGCATCCCTCTTATCACAATCGTTCCAATTTACATGGCAAAAATCCCATATCACATATCTAGGAATTCAGATTCCATCGACACTTACCACTATGATTGCTATTAATCATACCCCTCTACTCCGTAAATTGAGACAGGAGATGGGGCACTGGCTCACACAGAGGTTCTCATGGCTAGGCCACATAAATATAGTAAAGATGAACATTCTTCCCAGATTGCTATACCTTTTTCAAACTATTCCTTTGAAACTTCCCTCTCAATTTTTAGCTGAAGCACACAAGGCGATAAGCCACTTTATATGGGGTGGCCGGAAACCTAGGTTCAAGCATAGCCATTTATCTAGATTGAAATCCCAAGGTGGACAACAATTGCCTATGATTTCCGCATACTACCATGCCACGTTATTGCACAGAGTGGTGGACTGGTCCCGTCCCATCCCACATAGAAAGCAGTGGGTTGAACTGGAATCGTCTTCTACCAATCTTAACCTACAGACAGTGCCCTGGCTTCCTAGTTTTAGCCGCTCATCGCATCCCACAGTGGGGCCTACTTTAGCTTTATGGCGGACGCTTCGCTACAAGATGGGAATTTCGTCTAGACGAACAGCCCTTAGGCCTATCTTTGACAACCCGTTGTTCCCCCCAGGAAGGTCCAATAAGATTGCTTCTAGATGGGAGAGGGCGGGTGTGACTAGGGTGGGACACTTGCTTACACATGGCAAAATCAAAACGTTCTCTGAAATACAGAGTGCGGGCGATATTCCCGCTAAAGACTATTGGTTTTACCTTCAGGTACACCATTTTGCTACCTCACAACGAGAGGCGATAGATTTTTATAAAGCTCTTACTCCCTTTGAATCCATGTGTAGTCAAGGGATAACCCCCTAACACGTAGTGTCCGGTATCTACAAAATTCTTCAACAGGGCTCCTTTCCTACTGTCCCCTCTTTTTGTGACACATGGGATAAAGACTTAATACACCGGGGAATCAAGATCCACTGGGACACACACTGCAAGGTTATGGCACAATGCTCCACTAGTCTGGACATTGTAGAAACGCAATACAAATTACTGACGAGATGGTATAGATGCCCGTCACTTCTACACAAATTCTACCCCTCGGTCTCCCCTCTGTGTTGGCGATGTGGTACGGGTACGGGCACACTGATCCATATATGGTGGGACTGCCCGTCAATTGCCCCATTCTGGAAAGCGATCATGGAACTATCCACAAAGATTTTGGGTGGCTCAGTCCCGCTGGGCCCAGATTTTTGGTTATTATCACATTCAGATATACCCCTCTCACGCTACAAGAAATCCCTCATTAAACACCTAAACAACGCAGCAAGAGCTGTAGTCCCGGTACATTGGAGATCCACTAACCCACCGACATTATGGGAATGGTTCCAACGCATTGATTTTTACATGCATATGGAGGATATTTATTCTACCGCCTTAGACAAATACTCAGACTATATAGCTACTTGGCTTCCTTGGATTGAATTCAAGACTACTAAGACCTATGCTGACTATGCACCCTGACTATACACTGCTGACGGAGGTTCTTAGGGCCTCCGCCTTAGCTTAGATATATTCAACGTATGTGGCCCACTTACTTCCCTCCCCATTCTTCTTCCCCCCCTCTCTCTCTTCTTCCCCTTGTCATCTTCTTTATCTATTTGTTCCAAATGTCGAATGCCTCATACCTTAAATACATGATATATTAATAAGCGATACCGTCATGGGGCTGCTCTTGACTTTAGATTTTGCAAATTATATTGAACGTTACACGGTTTAAGATAATATAAATGAATCTGCTGATTCCCTTTTGCTGCAAACACTTACTGATGTCTATAACTACAGCTGTTGAGTCATATGACTGTTGTATACGTTCTATTTTTGATATGTATGTTGACATATTTGGAAAATGTTTTATATTACAAAATGAAAAATAAAGAATTAAACAAAAAAAAGAAAGGCTAATACCTAATGGATTGCTATGTGTTAAAGTGAAGTTTGTAAGCTACTTTAGACTGTAGAAATAAGGCAACCCGATACATGTTACCAGTGCATACCTCCCAACTGTCCCGATTTTCGCTAGACAGTCCCATTTTTCTGTGGGTCTCAGTGTCCTGTGGTGGGAGAGCAGGGTCTCAGTGTCCCTTGGTGGGAGAGCAGGGTCTCAGTGTCCCGTGGTGGGACAGCAGGGTCTCAGTGTCCCTTGGTGGGAGAGCAGGGTCTCAGTATCCGGTGGTGGGAGAGCAGGGTCTCAGTGTCCCGTGGTGGGACAGCAGGGTCTCAGTGTCCCTTGGTGGGAGAGCAGGGTCTCAGTATCCCGTGGTGGGAGAGCAGGGTCTCAGTGTCCCGTGGTGGGAGAGCAGGGTCTCAGTGTCCCGTGGTGGGAGAGCAGGGTCTCAGTGTCCCGTGGTGGGAGAGCAGGGTCTCAGTGTCCCGTGGTGGGAGAGCAGGGTCTCAGTGTCCCGTGGTGGGAGAGCAGGGTCTCAGTGTCCCGTGGTGGGAGAGCAGGGTCTCAGTGTCCCGTGGTGGGAGAGCAGGGTCTCAGTGTCCCATGGTGGGAGAGCAGGATCTCAGTGTCCCGTGGTGGGAGAGCAATTGAGAAACCCTCTCTCACCTGAGCAGCGGTGAATAGGTGTACACAGCATCTATTCACTGGGAGAGAGGGACAGGGGGCATGACCAGCAGCTCACAGACCGCTGGCCATGCCCCCATAGTGATGAAAATGGGGGCATGGCTCGCGATTGCGGCATTCCCATAAAGCCACGCCCTCTTTTCCTGAGAACATGCCCTTTTTTGGGAAAGAGTCCATATCTCCAGGGACAGAATGTTAGAAGGTATGCCAGTGGGCTAAAATGATTTCTGCATGCAGGGGCGTATCTAGAGAGGAGGGGACCCATGTCAGTCTCCGGGTGTGGGCCCACTCCTCTCCTGTCCCGTAGCCGGCAGCAGCACTGGTAGCGCTCTGCCTGAGCACTAGAGACTCTGGCACAGTGCCAGAGTCTACAGCGCATGCTCAAGTCTCTGAAAAAATGGCGCGGTGACCATTTTTTCGGAGACCTGCGCATGCTCAGGCAGAGCACTAATAGCGCCACTGCGGCTGACAGCTATGGGACTCGGGAGAGGAGGGGACCCACACCCGGGGACCAGAAAGGTAAGTATACAGAAGAGATGGGTGCAGTGTGTGCGGTGTGGGCCCCCTCTGGACTCAGGTGCCCGTGTGCACCGCACACACTGCACCCATTATAGATACGTCAGTGTCTGCATGCCTTGCAGATTACTGTGCAGGACTAAATTAGGCTCTGAGGAGTCTGTACATATACTTAAGACAGCAAATTAACAGACCTTGAAGATAAGATGGTGTTGTAACATAGAGTACACTGAGCATTAGGTCCAAATACAAGTTAGAACGTGAATAGCCTGTAAGCAGAAAATATAGCTTAGTAGGCAAAAGAGACAGTATATGTATGGAGTCTTCCCTGCATTTAATTGGGATTTGACTAAGACAAAGATACATGTATCTGTGCTTTGTACATCAGTGCTGAGATTGGCTATTGATTCTGAGATTCATTCAATGAAGGGTGATTGAAGATATGAAGTACATATTTAAGAACCCTTACATATAAATTGAGTATTGATTCTTGTTTGCTTATCAATCTTTTGAATTGCATGCTAGTTTGTTAGCACAATTTTTATGCACCAATAAACTATATTTCCCAAATTTTAACATAATACTGAGTAGTAGAGTATATTTATTGAGTGACACAGAACAAAAGTGACAAAGGAGATTACAATACACTAAAGGGACTGCATGGGCCCTCAAGGGCCCCAAGTTATCCTTAGTTCCAATAATAAGTTTAAACAATAAAGGGCCAGATTCAGGGAAGGATGACAGTGATGCTCAAATATTCTAATGCAGCAGGAGGCTTCTGTAGGAAAAAGACATCTCCTGCATGCTGCTCTGATCCGAGTGCTGCTTCCAAAGATGTAGCATTGGATCACCATCATGACTGAACCATCGGTCCCAATAGTCACTGCCCTTGGCCAATTGTGTTAGAGGATGCTTACTTAGAATGACTGGTGGAACTGCTCAGCCGAAGCCAGGAAGTCCAGGCTTCGCATGCATACAAAATAGTGGCATAATGTCCCAGTTTTGCAGAGTGGCCGCCAACGTTGCCCCCAAAAATGACGCAGCATATAAATCATGCTGTGACTTAGGGGAGGACTGTGAAAAATGTCATAGAGATCCATGCCCACCGACAGCTTTGCAATCCCAGCGACAGTGTTCAAAGACAAAGCATCCATCGTAGATCAGTCAGTTACGGAAATTCTGAGTTGCCCTGTGGTGGCCGCAGGAAGTACAGTAAGATGCCAGAGACATTGCAGTTGATTGCCGCCACTCTCCAGTACTTCCCCCAAACGGCAATTGACTGTAAACCACTTAATGAATAAGTCCTCACTGCGACCACCGTTGCACGACCATCATGGCATATGCTCGGCATGGTTTAGAGTCATGCGCAGACCGCTGATAGCCAGTCAACTGCAGAAACATCGGGTTTCCGTCCATCTCTGAATTAGGCCCAATATTTAATTATGGAAATAGATACTAATCTTCAATAACATATCACATGGCATTTTATGCTAGTGTTACAAGCTATAACACAAATATAACATAGCAGAAAGGAGCTGAGGGTCACAAGTGAAGGGCCACATGCAGCCCCAGGGCTGCCTATTATCCATATCTGCTTTAGAGGCACTGACTATATACAGGGCCGGCTCCAGGCCTACTAGCACCCTGAGTGAGAAAATTTCGAAGTGCCCCCCCTACCCCCCTCCACATGCGCTCCTGGAAAAGTGGGTGTGGCCTCGCAACTTCATATTATCAAACTATAAATAAATATATTTTTACACCCCCTCTACACACACAATTAGCAGCCTTACACATAACAACCACACAGTAGTGTTCCTTACACATAATGTCTCCAGTATAGTGCCAGATACACATAATGACCCCAGTTGTGCAGTGCCAGACAGACATGATATGCCCCCCAGCAGTGCCAGATACACATGATATGCCCCCAGCAGTGCCAGATACACATGATATGCCCCCCCAGCAGTGCCAGATACACATGATATGCCCCCAGCAGTGCCAGATACACGTGATATGCCCCCCAGCAGTGCCAGATACACGTGATATGCCCCCCAGCAGTGCCAGATACACAGTGGCGGATCCAGTGGAGGGGCACACAGGCCCGTGCCCCCCCCTGTCATTTCTAGCACTTTTTTCCCCCCCAAATGTGAGCAGCAGCACTGCAGCGATCAGGCAACGTTAACTGACTACTTCCGTGATGGCTCCTCCCCGGGTCTGCCTCCAGCTCTGTCTCCTCTACAAGAACAAGCAGGCACACAGCTGCAGGAGTGTAGATAGGTCAGCTGTTGTGCCTATCATTAGGTGGGCTGGACTATTCAAATGCATGCTGACAGGGCTCGGAGCCCTGTGGAGGTGTCAGCTCAGCATGAGACTGGAGCGGAGCCGGCCACGCACACTGACACTGGTGAGTTGCAGCAGTGACAGCAATGTGCTGAGGCTGTGACACTACAATGTGTTAGGAGGCTGTAAATACGTGACACACGCTGGTACTTGGTTGACAGGAACTTTGGTGTGACTGTGTTAGCTCCGTAGTACTGCGAGTCTGCGCTGACCCCATAATACAGATCCATTTTATGGGCTGTGACCCTGGGCTGATAACCCTGTGTTCTTGTAGCAGGGGCCAGTGTACTCGTGCGGTCACTGGCCCTGCTACTAACAATCCTGCACCTCCTCACCTGGGGCGGGCCGCCCCATGGGGCCGGAGGTGGCGCTGGTTTCGGGCAGCACTGGAGACCGGGCCTGGTCCGGTCTTCCCCTGCCCGGCCAGTTGCAGAGTTCGGCAGCGGGCGTGGGGGCGGCGGTGAATATCCACCGCCGCTCCATGCGGGTGATGGCGGCGGTCCTGCATCCTCCGGGACTCAGGCCCCGCCAATCACCATGCAGCTTTTTGAATTTGGTGCCAGCCGCGAGCCAATCGCGGCTCGTGAGCTGGCAGCCAATCAGGAGTGGCGGCGGCGAGCCAATCCCGGCTCGCCGCATCATAGCCCCGCCCCCTGGCACTGGCTTGTATTAGCCAGCACCGGGCGCGAGGGCTCAGTTCGGCGGCACCGAAGAGCTCCCGAAGATTGCAGGAGGAAGATGGCGCCAGTTGCAAAAGAGCTGAGACACGCCACCGCCCGCCGGGTGAAGTACAAAGAGCCGACGCCTGTCAGTGAAGACGTGGGAAGCCTGGGACAGCGGTGTGCAACGCAAAAGAGCTTCCACAGGCCACCGCTGCCCAGGTGAAGTCTCCAGGAAGCCCGGAGGTGGTGGGAGCCATCCCGCCTCCGGCGAAGACAATGCGGTGGGTGTGGCCGGACCAGGCTTGGTCCAGCCATTGCCCTTTAGACGGGTAAGTTCAGGTGGTGCCCCACCCCTAGACCACCAGGGATTCGGGCACTAGGCCCGTGGAGCATGGCAGGCACTAGGCCTGAGGCGCGTTAGGCGGGCGCTAGGCCCGGGGGGACCAAAGGGGGCATTAGGCCCACCAGCCTGAGGCACCGTAGGCGGGCACTAGGCCCGTGGGGCAAAAACAGGCACTAGGCCTGAGCAGCAGAGGGCGTTAGGCCCCCCATTATCCCCCCACAGTTAGGCAGGCCCACGGCCTGAGCAGCAAAAGGGCGTTAGGCCCCCCATTATCCCCCAGATAGACAGACATAGGCAGGGGGCATCCAGGGCAAGGAGGTCCAACGCTATGGTGTGTACAGTAAGACGGCGCTACGCCGCAGGTTGCTGAAGTCGGCGCTACGCTGCAGGTTGCTGAAGTCGGCGCTTCGCCGCAGGTTGCTGAAGTTGGCGCTACGCCGCAGGTTGCTGAAGTCGGCGCTACGCCGCAGGCTGCTGAAGTCGGCACTACGCCGCAGGTTGCCGAAGTTGGCGCTACGCCGCAGGTGGCTGAAGTCAGTGCTAGGCCGCAGGTCGCTGAAGTCGGCGCTACGCCGCAGGTGTGGTAAGTCGGCACTAGGCCGTGGTATCTCTTGATCCGGCGCTAGGTCGCAGGGTGTGTAAGTCGGCGCTAGGCCGCAGGTTGCTTAAGTCGGCGCTAGGCCGCGGTTCGCATAAGTTGGTGCTACGCCGCATGTGTGATGAGTTCTCAGTATTCCCCACAGCCAGGCCCCCATGAAAGGTAGGCTGTCGGAAGTACGCGTTGGTGAGTACCACAAGGTTGAAACAGTATTACGGTGTCGTGCTATAACCTCTGTATAAGTGTCTCTCCATCATAAAGCGTAAGCAGCGCCATGTCCCGTGCGCTGTGTTGTGTGTTCTCTTACAGGAGCAAAGAAGAAGGGCCAGTCGTCTGGCGGAACCCGAGTATATAGCTGGTAAGCATAAAGGTGTTTCGTGTGTGTTTGTGGTGTATGTTGCCCCCTCCCCCACCTCCCCTTTGGGCGTTTTCGTTCAGGGTCGCCCCTGGTGCTTCGCACCACTACGGGGGCACCCAGTCTGAGGCCACAAGTGCCAATGATGACCCTTCACTGAGCCCAGTGTAGGCCACCCCTGCGTAGTGTGTCCCCCATTCTTTTCAGGTCACCCCAGGAAGTTCTTCTCTGTGTCTGGACGTGTGCCAGTATCGTCTGAGCTACCTCGACGGACTGAAGGTGCAGGACGGGAGGCGTGAGGTACGTAGGCCTGGTAAGTGAGCGCTCCGTATTCTTTCCCCAGGGCCCCACCCCCGTGCCTCTTACATTCTGGCTGCAGAAAGCCTGTAGCCAGAGCCAACTAATGTGCTGTATATCATTCCTGTCACACCCAGATGGCAGCGTGTATGCACTCTGGTGCAGAACTAACCCCTCACTGGCTGTCAGAACATGCTGAAGCTCTATATACATATATTTTACACACACAATGTTGCACAGTCACACATACATGATACTGCACACATGCCCACTGCACACATACATATTGAACATATGCCCACTGCACACATACATACTGCACACATGCCCACTGCACACATACATACTGCACACATGCCCACTGCACACATACATACTGCACACATGCCCACTGCGCACATACATACTGCACACATGCCCACGTGCATACTGCACACATACTGCACACATGCCCACTATTACACATATGCCCACAACACTTACGCCTACTGCACACATGCCACTTGTACACATACGTAATACTGCACACATTCCCACTACACACATACATTTTTTATTTAAATTGCGCTCAGTGAGGCAGGATGTGCTGCTGTCAGTGAGTCAGTGATGCGCTGTTGTCAGTGAGGCGGAGATGTGCTGCTGTCAGTGAGGTGGGGATGTGCTGCTGTCAGTGAGGCGAAAATGTGCTGTTGTCAGTGAGGCAGTGATGCGCTGTTGTCAGTGAGGCGGGGATGCATCGCTGTCAGTGAGGCAGTGATGCGCTGTTGTCAGTGAGGCGGGGATGCGCCGCTGTCAGTGAGGCAGGGATGCGCCTCTGTCAGTGAGGCGGAGATGCGCCTCTGTCAGTGAGGCGGGGATGCCCTGCTGTCAGTGAGGCGGGGATGCCCTGCTGTCAGTGAGGCGGGGATGCCCTGCTGTCAGTGAGGCGGGAAGTGCTGCTGTCAATGAGGCGGAGATGCGCCTCTGTCAGTGAGGAAGTGATGCACTCCTGCCAGTGAGGCGGGGATGTGCCGCTGTCAGTGGGGCAGGGATGCGCCGCTGTCAGTGAAGCAGGGATGTGCTGCTGTCAGTGGGGCAGGGATGCGCCGCTGTCAGTGAAGCAGGGATGTGCCGCTGTCAGTGAGGCGGGGATGAGCCGCTGTCAGTGAGGCGGGGATGTGCCGTTGTCAGTGAGGTGGGGATGTGCCGCTGTCAGTGAGGTGGGGATGTGCCGCTGTCAGTGAGGCAGAGATGTGCTGCTGTCAGTGAGGCGGAGATGTGCTGCGGTCAGTGAGGTTGGGATGTGCTGCTGTCAGTGAGGTGGGGATGTGCTGCTGTCAGTGAGGCGGGGATGTGCTGCTAGTGAGGCAGGCATGTGCTGCTGTCAGTGAGGCAGGTAGGTGCTGCTGTCGGTGAGGCGGTGATGAGACGGGGATTTGCTGCTGTCAATGAGGCGGGGATGTGCTGCTGTCAGTGAGGCGGGGGTGTGCTGCTGTCAGTGAGGCAGAGATGTGCCAACATGAAGTATATTTGGCTATTATTCGTCTCCGAGCACCGTTCTTGGATGGCATTTACATTATATATATATATATATATATATATATATATTTATTTATACGAAAACGCCCTTAAGAAACCTGTGTTTGACCTTGGAAGGTGCCGCGGGTTGGCAGAGTGCTGTGCTGTGGAGTGGACACTGAAGGCGCCGTGGTTGAGGGTGTATTGTACTGAAGACATTGAAGGGGCCGTGAAAGTGCTGTGGTGTGGACATTGAAGGGACTGGTGGGGGGTGTTGTGGTTATTGAAGGGGGAGTGCTGTGAGCTGGACATCTCCGTTTTATTTTTATAACTGACTATAATGCACAGGCTGTGGAGAGGAGCCAGGCCGCCATTACTTGGAACAGTCATCCAGAAGTATCGGTCATCGACTAGGAGACCCACAGCATAGCAAACAGGTAAGTGGAATGGCCTTGTTTTTTGTGTGTACCTCCCAGTGTGACTATAATGAGGGGTGTGGTTCATGGGGATGGCATATCTTGTGAGGCCATGCCCTTTGTAGTGATACCACCGACCTTTACTGTGAGCACGCGTGCCGAAGGTGCGTGCAAATACAACTGATACCACAGACATTCTCCCCTTCCCCTATCATGATGCCCCCCCTGTCATTTTTTTCTGGATCCGCCCCTGCAGATACACATGATATGCCTCCCAGCAGTGCCAGATACACAGGATATGCCCCCCAGCAGTGCCATAAACACTTGTCCCCACAGTGCCAGATGCATATATGCCCCACAGTGCCAGATACACATGTCCCCACAGTGCCAGTTACATATATGCCCCCAGTGTCAGATATATATGTCCCCACAGTGCCAGATATGCCCCCAGTGCCAGATAAACATGTCCCCATGGTGCCAGATATGCCCCCAATTCCAGATACACATGTCCCCACAGTGCCAGATATACCCCCAATGCCAGATACACATGTCCCCACAGTGCCCCCCCTAAGTGCTGCTCACCACGCTGCTGCTGTCCTTGAGGGCGGGGAAGCTGCTGCTGTTCTTGAAGGTGGGGAGGAGAGCGCCTCTCCTGCCCCTCAGTCTCCGGCAGCAGTGTCTAGATCCAATTAGGTGCCAGTCTGCGAGCCAATCAAAGCTCGCGGTCCGGCAGCCAATCAGGAGTCTTAGCTGCTGGTCCGCGAGCACTGATTGGCTCACGGGACGATGACGGTTAGCGGGGAGGGGGTGTACTTACATGGAGGGCTGTGGGATGCAGTGTGCACACGTCTCTGCTAGGAGGCGGGCCGCGGGATGGGCGCTGCTGCTGTAGGGACCTGGCTCCAGGCTCCAATATGGCAGCTAGCGGTGCCCATTAAGTGTGGCGTCCTGTTCGGTCGCTCTATTGGAACATGCCTGGAGCTGGCCCTGACTATATATATTGTGACTAATATCCTTATAAAACCTACGCGGAAAGACTAAAAGATGGCTCATTCTTGGGGATTTCAGTGCAATGGTTGATGATGAGCTATCACGCCTTGGCCAAGACCTCTTGTGCACACAAGTCATTCCAGCTGCCACACATAAAAGTGGTCACACTCTTGGTTTGTTAATAAGCTCATGAAAAAGGGGGCGCAGACTTGAAAGATATTGGAGAAAGACCAATCTAGTAGAGGATAAGATAAAAATAATAAAGCATTATGAAGATTATCAATCCATAATCACCCATAATAAAGCAGAGTACTTGTCACACGAGATTACACCAGCAAACAATACGCCAGCTCAGCTTTTCTGTACTGTGGAGATGCTTTGCAAGCCAGCATGCCTTGCCTGCAGCCTGATGAAACTCCCTCCAAGGCAAGATGCAATGAATTTGTGAACTCCTTTGCAAATAAAGTATCCCCCATCCGGGCTGGAACCTCCAAAGTGCCATCAAAGGAGTGCCAAACTAACAAGCCTGCCAATGTAAGCCATATGTTGACCTGGACCAGCTTTGATGCAATGGATGTTAAAGACAATGCTGAAATTGCCCTAATGTTGCGTCCCACTACCTCTGATCTGGACCCGGCCTCAACCAAGCTCCTAATAGGGTTTATGTACATAAGGTGTATGGACAGAATGGGCTCTGTATTTGCAAAATCAGTTTAATGGCCTCTGCAGTCATAAATTTTTCCTGAAACCTTAAAGGCAGCAATTGTTAGGCCTCTTCTTAAAAAACCTAATTTAGATCCCGACTGCATGACCAACTACAGACTGGTTTCAAACCATCCTTTTCTAGTAAAGGTTATTGAGAAAGTGGTTGCAAATCAACTAGAAACCCACGTGACAATCTATGATATTTATGATCCATTCCAATCAGGATTCAGGTGAAGACACAGCACTGAAACAGCCCTAGTGGGTGTATTAAATGATCTTCTGATGACAGTAGACAGATGTGAATGATCAATCTTAATCCTTCTGGATCACACTGCAGCATTTGATACTGTGGACCATGGGATTCTCTGATTGAGCACCTGAAAAATTTCTGTGGACTGGATGGCACAGTCCTTAGCTAGTTCAAATAATTTCTCACAGGCAGGTCACAGAGAGTTTCATATGGAATACACTAATTGTCACCAGTGCCGCTGCCATGTGGTACCCCACGAGGTTCTATAGTATCCCCCATGTTTTTTGCAGTAAACATGCTAACACTGGGTGAAACAATCAGACACATTGACCAGATCTACCACTGCTAAGCAGATGATACACAACTGTACCTGTCCTTTGCTCTGGGTACTGAGACCCCAATAACAACCTTAAATGGCTGTCTAGCTGAACACCAGGAATGGATGAGTGCCAGTTGACTGTGACTGAATCCTGATAAAACAGAGGTCCTTATGATAGGACCACAGCATCAAAGGACAAGACTGCAGCATAGCCAACCAAATGGACTTACACTTGAGGATTCAGAATTACAAACCACTGAAGTAGATAAAGACAACCTTTCTGTCAAACTGACAGGTGGTAATACCCCTTTCTCCTAGGCTCCACCCCCTTTAATATTAAATGATAGTGTTTGATATCGCTTTAATATAAAATTTTATATAAATTTATAGTGTTTCATATTAAACCGTATTCAAAATTGTCGCGTAACACCAGTCGCAGAGAGTGTCACGCAACACCAGTCGCAGAGTGTAACGTAACAACAGTCGCAGAATGCGCAATAAATCTGTATCACAAACCAGCTTGTGATGAAAAACAGTTTCAAACATGACTTTGTTATAGTTCACATGTTATAGGTCACACATTCCAACAATTTAAACGTCACGCTTGGTACACACAGAACAGCTTTAAAAAAGCATAATGACTAATGACCATGTCCATATTCTTAGATGCACGGAAGCATCACACATGGCACTAATTTAAAAACATATTGATTTTAATGGCCATGAGTGATAAATGATGACAGCACATTTTAAAAATCCACAGATCTACGGACTACAATATGACCATGTCCATTTTCTTAGATGTACGGAAGCATCACACATGGCACTAATTTAAAAACATATTGATTTTAATGGCCATGAGTGATAAATGATGACAGCACATTTTAAAAAAAGCAGCTTGTTATCTCTGTAGAAGAACATTAGCGCCACCTACAGGTTTATGTGTTGACTCAAATCGGATTTTTCCGTATTTTGGATTAATTAGATATCATAATGAGATATCATGGTGATGAGTCCTAAATCTAAGCACAGAATGCATTTATGTTACATGTACACATTATACACACAGCCTGAAAGTAATTTTAGCTACAAATCAGTAAGCCCGTGTATATATCTATGGAATCATAAAATAATTTGTATTCATGTACATTAGTTCATAAGAACTTCTGTATAATGCTTTTTATGAATTAATTTTGTTATTAAATAATTTTATGGGCTTTTTATGATTTTGTTATTGCATTTATGTTACATGTACACATTATACACACAGCCTGAAAGTAATTTTAGCTACAAATCAGTAAGCCAGTGGATATTTATGGAATCATAATTTTTATGATTTTGTTATTGCATTTGTTACATGTACACATTATACACACAGCCTGAAAGTAATTTTAGCTACAAATCAGTAAGCCAGTGGATATTTATGGAATCATAAAATAATTTGTTTTCATGTACATTAGTTCATAAGTACTTCTGTATAATGCTTTTTATGAATTAATTTTGTTATTAAATAATTTTATGGGGTTTTTATGAATTATTTTTGTTATTAAATAATTTTATTCTAATTGTTTGTTCGGGTGACTTTTTTTTTTTTGGTGATTGGTTATCCACTGTAGGAATCCAGAAAACCTCATCTTCTACAGTATAAGATATACCCATTTGGAAGGACAGCCATTCAATCTATACAAGAACTTTAGAGCACTCAGGAATTGTTTTTTCTGTATATATATATATATATATATGTATATATAAGTATTTGGTATGTTTTTGAAGCGTTGAGTATGACGTGTAAGGTACCGCTAACAGATTATATCTTTATTGTAACTGAAAAGAATTATTACATTTACTAATGTATAAACCAAAGATTATATGTTTAAAAACCCCGCCCCAGCATCTTGGAAATGTGGGACGGCATACCACAGGTTGGTGGGGGCCATATGGCTCCCATCCATGGCTATAAGAATAGGACACAGCACTGAAGTGGGACAGAGCACTGAGAAGGAATTTCAAACGAACTTGCATCGCTATACACACGTGAAGACATTATGGTAAGTGTTATTATTATTATTATTATTATTTATTATTATTATTATTATTATCATTATGGATCTAGCATGTTATATTTTTTTTATTTTACAAATATGGCTGTGAAATAAGTATAATTGTCACAGACTGAAGGCTGTTTAAATATGTGGTAATCATTTTGGGAATGTACCGACACAGTATTTCATGTAAATCGTTTGACTAATCTCATGTTTATACAAATTGCATATTTTTTATTTTACAAATATAGCTGTGAATTAATGTGAGTAAAGTGCAAACAAGTTGTATAAAATGTTGGGAAGCGCTTCCTAACATTTCATATTCAATTTTTGCACTTTAATCTACAATTGGTATTTAGTAAGTACCATTGGGAGCCGCTTAGTATTGTTAGTAAGTACCATTGGGAGCCGCTTAGTATTGATTAAATTAATTAATTTTGTGTATGATAAAACGCGCAGGCTAGTTGATCATACGTGCACCAGGCATTTCTTTTGGTTTTTAATTAATGTGACATTATATGTGGTAATAGTGCCATCTAGTGGTTCATTTTGGGAATGCACCGACACAGTATTTCATGTAAATCGTTTGACTAATCTCATGTTTATACAAATTGCATATTTTTTATTTTACAAATATAGCTGTGAATTAATGTGAGTAAAGTGCAAACAAGTTGTATAAAATGTTAGGAAGCGCTTCCTAACCTGTCATATTCCATTTTTGCACTTTAATCTACAATTGGTATTTAGTAAGTACCATTGGGAGCCGCTTAGTATTGTTAGTAAGTACCATTGGGAGCCGCTTAGTATTGATTAAATTAATTAATTTTGTGTATGATAAAACGCGCAGGCTAGTTGATCATACGTGCACCAGGCATTTCTTTGGTTTTTAATTAATGTGACATTATATGTGGTAATAGTGCCATCTAGTGGTTCATTTTGGGAATGCACCGACACAGTATTTCATGTAAATCGTTTGACAGATATTAATTGTATCTCATTTTCATTATTGGTTCAGAGACAGACAATGCAGAACATCAACAGCAAAGATGATTTCATGTGTAGATCCGGTTCTGTTGATGATGATTTGCCAAGTTATCAAACGACCCATGGTAAGCTATGTCTATAAATACCATTGACACGTTTTTATTTATATTTAAAGTTTAAATAGTATGAAATTATATTTATAAATGAATGAACTAGAGCGCTTGAAAATTATGTGAATGTGACAATGAGTGTGGTGGAATGGCTATGTTGTAGCCAAATGAACAATGTTACTTAGTGCAATACCTGTGAATAAAACTTTAGGTTAAAAACAAACAAAAAGGACGTTGATGTTTACAGCCCTTTTGTGTAAATTGCTGGGATTTCCAAGTGTTGTTTAATAATTGCGGGGGTTCCGTAATAAGCCGTGCCAGTCCGTGTGTAAATTGTCCAGAGCACCTAACTTTCCCTATACTACCAACCTTGTTATGGGTGATGTCCGTCTTCCTCCGGCTGGCTCCCCTGCTCCGACTTGTCCTCTTCTCCGGCCGCCGCTCACTCGTGCTGTGCGGTGCTCAGCGAGTCATCACAGTCCCGGTCTGTCAAGCGGCTTGTTATAGGTGACGTCCGTCTTCCTCCGGCTGGTTCCCCCGCTCCGACTTGTCTTCTTCTCTGACCGCCGCTCACTTGCGCTGTGCGGCGCTTAGCGAGTCACCACGGTCCCGGTCTGTCTGGCGGCTGTGATGACGGCTTCCAGACAGTCAGCTAAATGCTGATGGGGAGAAGCAAATAGGTGTAATGCTTGGTTCTTTGTTATTTTCCCAGTCTTTACTCCGACGCGTTTCAGGCGCACTGCCCTTAATCATGGATGGCCCAGGTTTAGCCCATTTGATAATTTATACTAAAAAAACTTTATTAGCAATAATTTTCCTGAACATTCTTCCAGGAAGTTAAACTTAAAAAAGGCGGCATGCACATGGGCCCACAGGTATTGCACTCCATATTGGGAATGTGTGAAAATGGATGTGAAAATAAAAACTGAATAAATGTATGTTTTTTTTATTTTTATTCTACCAGGATATGTTGTATAAAAATGTTTTTAAATAATAAAAACCAAATTAAAAAAGATATTCATTTAAGGAACACGTTAAGTTCAATATCCACATTTAAACCCATCGGCTGTAGTGTTTGTAAAGTGAAGATCCATTCTGTTTCTTTCTTTTTTAGAGTGTCTGAAATATTCCCTCCTCTCCAATGCTGATGGATTTTCTGGATTCCTATGAATTTTAATCCTTTCGGCATTAATCCTTTCGGCATTCCAGCAGGTAAATTACCCCCTCTGTATTGCAAGTGATGATATCTTTTATTTTATAAATCTTTTTTAAAAGATATCATCACTTGCAATACAGAGGGGGTAATTTACCTGCTGGAATGCCCCTGCCAAAAGCAATATATTGGTCAAACAAAAATAAAATAAAAAATCAGAATAATGGAACATATATATAATATAAAAAAAGGACTTCAATCACACAGTGTATCAAAACACTTTTCAGATCATCATGACAAAAATCCGAAAGGATTAAAATTCATAGGAATCCAGAAAATCCATCAGCATTGGAGAGGAGGGAATATTTCAGACACTCTAAAAAAGAAAGAAACAGAATGGATCTTCACTTTACAAACACTACAGCCGATGGGTTTAAATGTGGATATTGAACTTAACGTGTTCCTTAAATGAATATCTTTTTTAATTTGGTTTTTATTATTTAAAAATATTTTTATACAACATATCCTGGTAGAATAAAAATAAAAAAAACATACATTTATTCAGTTTTTATTTTCACATCCATTTTCACACATTCCCAATATGGAGTGCAATACCTGTGGGCCCATGTGCATGCCGCCTTTTTTAAGTTTAACTTCCTGGAAGAATGTTCAGGAAAATTATTGCTAATAAAGTTTTTTTAGTATAAATTATCAAATGGGCTAAACCTGGGCCATCCATGATTAAGGGCAGTGCGCCTGAAACGCGTCGGAGTAAAGACTGGGAAAATAACAAAGAACCAAGCATTACACCTATTTGCTTCTCCCCATCAGCATTTAGCTGACTGTCTGGAAGCCGTCATCACAGCCGCCAGACAGACCGGGACCGTGGTGACTCGCTAAGCGCCGCACAGCGCAAGTGAGCGGCGGTCAGAGAAGAAGACAAGTCGGAGCGGGGGAACCAGCCGGAGGAAGACGGACATCACCTATAACAAGCCGCTTGACAGACCGGGACTGTGATGACTCGCTGAGCACCGCACAGCACGAGTGAGCGGCGGCCGGAGAAGAGGACAAGTCGGAGCAGGTGAGCCAGCCGGAGGAAGACGGACATCACCCATAACAAGGTTGGTAGTATAGGGAAAGTTAGGTGCTCTGGACAATTTACACACGGACCGGCACGGCTTATTACGGAACCCCCGCAATTATTAAACAACACTTGGAAATCCCAGCAATTTACACAAAAGGGCTGTAAACATCAACGTCCTTTTTGTTTGTTTTTAACCTAAAGTTTTATTCACAGGTATTGCACTAAGTAACATTGTTCATTTGGCTACAACATAGCCATTCCACCACACTCATTGTCACATTCACATAATTTTCAAGCGCTCTAGTTCATTCATTTAAAAGTACTACCACTATACGGAGCAGCTCAAGCATTTCAAATCCCAGGCTCAGCGCGTTTTTTTTTTAACGTTTACATAGTATGAAATTATAGTCAAGGTCTACAATATGTTCATTTTTACTTATTTTTAAAAGTTTAAATAGTATGAACGTACAACAGTCTGGATACATTAATAAGTAATTATTAAATAGTAATTATTAAATAATTATTATTTTCTCATTTTTATTTCCCCCTATTTATTTCTCCCAATTTAATAGAGAATTTCGATTCGGTTGGTGATAGCCCATTTGGCTTAGATTTCAGCGTTATACCCGATTTTACTAATATTTTGGAATTGGCTCCAGCCTGTGAGTAACATGATATTTGTATTTATTTTTTATTTATTTATTTATTTATTTTTTATTATTATTTTTATTTATTTATTTATTTATTTTTCCACGGCTAAAGAATTAAAAATAAACCTTGTATAGTTGTGCTGATTTGTTGTCAACTGTACACACTTTATATTCTCAATAATACATCTCTTTTTCATGTTATTCTAATTTTATACCGTATGTAATATATTTTTTTTTTTTTTCATTTTTTCACCGGCTAAAGATTCCACAAAAATGGATGATGCGACGGCTGACGGTATTCTACGGGACATATTGAACAAACCTGAATATTGTCACAACGCCGCTATACAGACCAGCAATGTTGTTGATGAGCGACCGTTTTTCCCCCACGCGACAGGGGGTCGGACTAAAACATTCGAATATAAAGCAGGTGTGTAATCAAGCACTGTTATATGGTATATTGTTATGCTGTGATTTAAATGCTGATTTACGTGCACCGGCGTTTATATTTATTTTATAATATATGTATTACAGATGACGCTGTAGCAAGGCGATATGATCCTACGATACCAACAGGCCGTGATACAGTCGCGCAAATACACAGGCCTAGTACAAGCGGGAAAACATCAAAACGCACAACCGCAGCTGAAACGGAGAACCATCAATTCGCAGCAGCAGGTGTGTAATCAAACACTGTTATATGGTATATTGTTATGCTGTGATTTAAATGCTGATTTACGTGCATCGGCGTTTATATTTATTTTATAATATATGTATTACAGATGACGCTGTAGCAAGGCGATATGATCCTACGATACCAACAGGCCGTGATACAGTCGCGCAAATACACAGGCCTAGTACAAGCGGGAAAATATCAAAACGCACAACTGCCGCTGAAACGGAGAACCATCAATTCGTAACGCCATCGATTGTACATAACAGCCTAAAGGATGTTACTAGGTCATCGGTTATGGTGGTGCATAACGGTTGTATCAACCCGAACAAACGAAGGTCGGCTCGACCAAGAACGAATGAGAGAAGTCATAATTCAGCATTTACAGATCTTAAAAGAAAATTGTCCTATTCCGAAAATGATAAGCCGCAACGGAGAAGGATCGCGTTACAAACTGTATCAAGCGTAAGTAACGATGTTGCTGTAACATCAAAACACACAGCGTTTAACACTGCAGACCGGGATGTCGCTGGTAATACAAAGACTGTAAATGTTAAGAGGGCATCGCGTCTCTCAAGAAGTAATGTTAAGCAATTGCCGCAATCAGCTGTAATCACAATTCCAGATACACAATTTGTTTTGAAACAGAAACAAGGCACATAGCAGGCATTGGTTTGTTATCAAATGTTGACTCAAGAAGTAATGCTAAGCAATTGTCGCAATCCGATGTCATCACTATTCCCGATACACAGGATTGCTCTGAAACAGAAACAAGACACATAGCTGATAATCCTGTGATATCAGATATTGATGACATAAATGGGCAAGAGCTTATTACAAACTGTGTAGAGTCAACGACACAAGATCCGCAGAATAGTTCTGATGAAGTATTATCAGCCGTTGCAGGAATACCTGGTAATACTACAACGGTTGATTGTGTAACATCAATGCCCAATATTTTTACAACGACAGCCATGGTACACGCATCGGCTGATGCTTGTGCACCGGCGCGAGGGATAGCGCCCGACATAGTTGATGAATGTCAAAATTCAGAACAATTAGGCCAAGACGCTGAAATACAATTTTACGCGTTGTTGGGTAAGATACGGGAAGATGTTGAGAACATGGGCGTAAAAGCCGGATATTTGTTAAAACACATTAAAGGTGTGAGCCACGGTAGTAAATGTAAACAAGACATTGTTAAAGAAGTTGTTGAGACGTATATGAATGTCATGTCAAAATACATAGATCGGTCAGTTAAGACAACTGAATTTATTAAAGCCAACTTACATCATTTGGCAGAAATAAATGAAACTGAGCCGTGACTAGGCATGTTAGGCAATGGTTTGAAACGTGTTTTAAATTTAAATGCCTGTAAAAAACCCCCACGAATTAAACCTTGTTTAACATACAAGAACTCACAGTTATTCCGACGTGCAAAGGTGAAACAGGCTGTAACAACATTAACCAGATTGAGAAAGCGCAAGCGGCACAGGGAACATGTGGTAGGCGGGAAGCAGAGTGCGATGTATGTAGATATAGATCAATCGCCACCCCAAGCATTACCGATTGACGAATCACAGACTGACAATATTGAGCGCATTGCAAGCCCCATATATGATGATACAGTCGGTGTTGAGTCACCCGGTAATGACGAAGGTCGGCAACATGTATACTTAGAGGCAATTAACAGTTATGAACGACAACGACCGCATTTCAGAGCCGTTGAGTACCACAATCACTATCGGTTTGTTAATTTGGACAGGGTTACATCATTTGTAGAGGGAGTTCGAGCCGTTCATACTGCTATACAGGCCATGCTCGATGGCGTCCTTGCGGGCGTGGATCCTGCCGACCGCGTTCAGCTTAGATTGGAGGGGGGTGGGTTACACAATGCCATCTATTCGCATCGTAAGCCGCAAGAAACATTAGACGCTGCCAGTTTTTTGAATCAGATTACAAACACGCTTCAAAGTAACGCTGAATTCTTATTATCCACAGGCTTAAGATTTGTGATCAGTATTTTTAGTAACAGATCAGGACGTGGTTTGACTGGTAGAAGTTTACACCGCCTGCCCCAAAGTTTAATAATAAATAAAAGAAAGAGATATCTCTATGACTTCAGACGCATAGGTAATAACCTGTGTTTGGCCGCTAGCGTCTGTAAACTTCTGGATAAAGGTAACAATGCCATGTAATACAGGAGAGAGCGATCCAACTACATAAAGCTTTAAATCTGCCGCTTAATAAAGCGGTCAGCTTTAGCGATGTTGCAATTTTTGAAAATTATTTAAATGTTTCGATCAATCTCCTCTATTACAGTCAAGGGGATTGGAAATACTACTGTACGGACAGCAGTTACAAAGACACGCTGTTTGTGCTATATCACGATTGTCACTTTTATGGGATACTCGATATCAAAGCGTTTCTTGGTGCCCGGTATTATTGCATTCGTTGTCATAGCGCTTACCATCATAGAAATAATCACGATTGTCTTTTCTTTTGTAAGGCTTGTCACAGGCCGGATTGTATTGACGACGGTGTGACTGCGTTAAGGTGTTCGGTGTGTAGGGTATTTTGTCGATCAAACGAGTGTTTAGAGCTACACAAAGCTTTAGCTCTTGATCACAAAATATCCTGTCTTGAACATGTATATTGTGACAAGTGTTGTCTCTACAGGCGAACAGATCATAACTGCCGAGGCCTAAAGTGTCCCATTTGTAAGGTGTTCGTTGATGGGTTTTCGAACCATTTGTGCTATATACAAACCATCAAGCCGGAAGACCCCACAAAGAAATACATCTTTTATTATTTTGAGTATATGCAGGAGACGGGTGTGCACATACCAAACTACTGTTACGCTTTAACATTAACGGGGGATAAAGACTGGGAGTTTAAGGGTGTTGCGTGTATCGAAGACTTTGTAAAGACGTTCATGAAACCAAAATTTGAGCATTACACATTCATAGCCCATAATGCAGGTCGCTATGATGCGTATTTTGTGCTGCGCCAGCTGATTAAGGAGAAATTAAAGATGGAATTATTATCTAGAGGCGGCAACATAATGTGCATCACGGTAAAAGATTTGAAGATAAGATTTATCGACTCTTTAAATTTTTTACCCATGCGGCTTAGCAAGTTACCAAAGGCGATGGGGTTTGACGGTACCAAAGGTTATTTCCCACATTTTTTTAACACAGCTGATAACCAAAATTACATAGGCGCTATGCCGTCAATAGAGTATTTTGGTCCACAATACATGATGCCTGATGAATTATCTAAGTTTACAGCCTGGTATAAACAGCATGTACACAAACCGTTTAACTTTCAAAAAGAGCTCGTATGATATTGTAAAGAAGATGTGAAAATATTACAAAAAGCTTGTGATGCTTTCAGATCGGCTGTTATAGCCATGACAGAACAGGAATTTCTAATAACAAAGAAAAAAAAAAAGGTTGTGGTTAAACGTCACATCGAGGCTTTTCAATTAGTCACGTTGGCTTCCGTATGCATGGCCATGTACCGTTGTAAATTTTTACAGGAAAAGACACTGGCCCTTGTACCGGGTGATAACTATCACAAGACTCAGAAGCGTTACTCAACGCCAGCCATACAGTGGTTAATGTACATAGAGCACAAAGAAGGTGTGAGTATAAGACACGCTTTACAAGGGGGTGAGAAGAAAGTTGGTAAATACAGCCTGGATGGTTACGCCGTGATTAACGGAACACCCACTGCATTTGAATTCCAAGGTTGTTTTTATCACGGCTGTGGTGCTTGTTACAACGCCGATGATAAAAACAAACTGACTAAAACGACTTACGGTCAATTACACCACAAGACGCAGGTAAAGTTGCACTACCTTAAACGTTGTGGATTTCAGATACGTGAAATCTGGGGTTGTGAATGGAAGTCTATGCTAGATTCTGATGCGGATCTACAGGCTTTTCTGAAGGGTAAAGAATTACCCGAACCCTTGGAGCCGCGTGATGCTCTTTATGGCGGGCGCACAAACGCCATAAAGCTGTATCACAAAACAGGCTGTGATGAAAAAATTCACTATTTTGATTTCACCAGCCTGTACCCATATGTTAACAAAACCAAAACGTATCCTATACAGCACCCACGCATTATTTATAAGGACTTTGGTGATGTCACAAAGTATTTCGGTTTTGCCAGGGTTAAAGTTTACCCGCCTCGTGGCCTATTCTTTCCGGTTCTGCCTGTTAAAATGGGTGGCAAGTTAATGTTTCCATTATGTCGCACATGCGCTGAGTCTGGACAGACTGAGCCGTGCGTTCATGATTCAGAAAAACGTACACTCATCGGTACATGGTGTACCGTGGAACTAAACTTGGCTGTAGAAATGGGGTGCATGGTGTGTAAAATCTATGAGGTGTGGCATTTTGATGAGAGCTCTGACAAATTGTTTTCAGGCTACATTAAAACGCACCTCAGGGATAAACAAGAGGCCTCTGGTTATCCCGAATGGTGTACAGACACCGAGAAACGCCAAGAGTATATAGACGCCTATCAAAAAAATGAAGGCGTGTCTTTACGACCCGATCACATAGAAATCAATCCCGCTAAAAGACAAATTTCAAAATTGTTTTAAATTCCTTATGGGGTAAATTTGGTCAACGTAGCAACATGCCCAATACGTGTCTAGTGACCGATCCCGACAAACTTTTTGAATACGCGTTCTTAGCGTACTATGACGTGTCCGCTTTGGACTTTGTTGACGATGATACAGTTATGGTAAATTGGAAGTATGCCAAAGATCATTACACCAGGGGCGCAATTTCAAATGTAACTATAGCCATCTTTACAACGGCTTATGCACGTGTTGAACTGTACAAACTACTGTATAGATTACAAGATAGATGTCTTTATCACGACACAGATTCTGTAATTTTTGTCAGTAGACCCGGTGACTGGTGCCCGCCATTGGGTGATTATTTAGGCGAGTTGAGCAGCGAACTACCCACAGGCACCCATATAACAGAATTTGTCTCAGCCGGTCCCAAGTCATACGGCTATCGACTAAACAACGGAAAGACCTGTTTAAAAGTTAAAGGTATAACGCTCAATGTTGATAATGCGCAGCACGTTAACTTTGACAGCCTGAAAGAACTGGTCTTAGATTATCCTTTAAATCCCGAAGGCGATGACCAGAAAAAGGTTGTGATCCGTCAACCCGGTATAGTACGTGTGAAAAAGTGCTGGCAGATAGAGACGCGTACTTTGCAGAAGACGCAAAGGTGTGTTTATACTAAACGGTCTCTTACGGACAACTTCACAACACTGCCATTCGGCTATTAAGATGGACACCAGATTTCAGCACCCTTTCTCATGTATTTTAGCGGGGCCGTCCAATTCGGGTAAAAGTTATTTTGTGAAAACGCTGTTGCAACACGCTGCAACACATATGACTCATGTACCTGATAATGTTGTTTGGTTTTACACCTGTTGGCAACCTATGTACGACCAACTTCTGTGTGATTACCCCGGTATGCGTTTTATAGAGGGCTTACCAGAGTCTTTTAGCGATGATCAACTTTTTCCCCCTGATAAGATTAATTTAACAGTGATTGATGATTTGATGGACGCAGCAAGTAATAATTCTGAGGTTGAGAAAGCTTTCACAAAGTATGTACACCATCGTAACCTGTACCTTGTCCAAAACATATTTTGTCAAGGTAAAAAGAGCAGAACTATACATTTAAACACAAAATATATGGTCCTGTTCAAAAACCCCAGGGATAAAATGCAGGTGGGCATTCTGGCTAGACAAATGTACCCATCGAAACATCGTTTTTTTCTCGAATCCTATGAATCCGCGACGGCTGCCCCTTATGATTATTTACTGGTTGATTTAAGAAACAACGCTCTTGACGATTATCGTTTACGAAGCGGCTTATTCCCACCAGACACGCCTGTCGCTTTTGTCATTAAGAAGCGTGGTTCTATAAAGCTATAACCGTACAACCTTTAGTCATTTGTTGTCATTCTAACACCGGTGAACATGTCGGGGCGGATAAGACGTAATTGGGTGCTTTTAAAAACGTTAATTAAAGCAACACCAATCCAAAGAAATGCTATTTTATCCAATGCTTCAAACGATTTAGTCACGGCTATTTGTGAGATAGCGCTCAACACGCTTAAAGGTAAAATACCGCTGTCTCAACGACAGTTGAACTACCTTAAAAAGAAGCGAGCGCTTATAAAATCACTTTGTAATAAGAAATGTGCCTATGGAAAAAAGAAGAGGTTGGTTAAACAGTCGGGTGGTTTTATCGGTTCGCTGCTTGGTTTTGCTATACCGCTAATTACAGGACTATTGTCTAATCGCTGATGGAGTACGCTGAGAAAATGTATCTGGTACCTCAGAATCAGATAGACCGCTTACATAATAAACCGAACAGCGACGACATACGTAAAACAGCAACGCATGGTCTAGATGTAGAGATCGTGAAAATACTACAGAATAATGATTTATCAGAATATGAAAAAGCAAAGCGATATACAATGTTGTTGCAGAGATACCTGGTGTTGAGTAAACAGGCTGATAGTGAAATGTCAACTTTAGCTCTTTTATCACCCGTTGCAAAATCTGTCGATGAATCAAATAATACGACACAAACTATTGCACCCGATGCTGTTTATCATGAGCTTTTGAGCGGTGTTAATGATTGGTATAAGAAAAACTGTGAAATACTATTGAGTAAAATGACACGCTCTAAACACATCACAGACTGGAACAGTAAAGGGGAGTTTCTGTACAAAGGCGTCACTGTGCCTGGTTCCAACATGTTAGATTTAATAAGAAGCATCACGCAAAGTAACGGTGTGTCGATCCGTAATATACCGAACGGGTGGCCTGAATTTATGCGGGCAATGTCTGAATTAAATATTCCCTCAACCGTCATAGCCAATGCGGCAAATAGAATGTGTTTAGAACGCTTAAAAGCTGAGAAGCAGGATGACTCTGATGGCGCTGTGACATCGCCCATGTCGTTACAAACTCTTAACAAAGGTCGAATAAATGTTTTAAGTCCCCCAGGTTTAACAACACCGCACGGTTACTTACTGCCTAGGAAAAGATCCGTAAATCTATTTCAGGTTTCACAGTGGCTGAAACTATAACATATAACTAATTTATAATATTTTTATACACTGTATTTTGTGTTGGTATTTTGCGCCACAATGTTTAACTTATGTCAATAATATTTTATGTAATGTTTTAAATGCTTCTTTACCGTGTTATATATATATATATATATATCAATAAAATATGCTTATGCTTTATAAAACAACGTTTTGTTCTTTGTTTCTATTGCTGTAAACGGAAGAAATTTCAAGCACGCGATATAAAGTTTAATAAACAACGTTGTTTATTAGAAAAACATCATAGATGTGATGCGTTGTACATAAAACGTATCAAACAGAATGTTGATTACAAGTTACACAAACAATACAACGTTGTGCGTAACACGCTTCACACACAACGTTGTGCGTGAAACGTTTTATGTACAACGTGCCATAGTTATGACGCGTTGTACATAAAACGCTTCACGCACAGCGTTGGTTACAAGTTACACAATTCTGTATATATCTATATGCATAATGACTCAGACAATGACTTGTCGTCTTACAAAATTTGAAACAAAACAATCATTACGTTTTGTGTCATCACTAAAACAGGCCAGTACATCCACATATTTGTATTTTTTACACATGTAAAATATAAAGTATATGCAATATTGACCGCAAACGGTGCTGTTAAAATTTTGCAACTGCTTATTTTGGTGATAAACACTTTTTGAATTCAAGTTTAAAAAATGTATTATTGCTTTTGGGAATATGGGGCTGTCAGGGGCTAACCCGTAAGAATCAAAAAAGTAACATTCACGCTGTTCGTTAAAATAAGCGGCCAACCAGTGCTCACCCGGCTGCCCGCTGCCATGCGTATTGATTACAAACGCGCAGGGATATTGCGACAGTTTACTGACCGGTAACATATCGCACGGATACGTTCCTTTAAAAATATGCCTTGTGCTTTGCACGGCGTACAGAATACAGTTTATCTGTAATGTGTTCATTTTTTCAGCAGCGTAGTGTTAGTTTATTTCATTTATAGATAATCGTACAGCACATTGCGCCTTTGATTAATCTCGATGATGTTATCAAATAGAGCGTATATTATCACATTGACTGTCCGGTCCAACGCTTCTGCAAAGCGGAATTCGGCACGTAGATTGCCTGTTCTTATCAGGGAAAGGTGTTCTCCACACTCCTGTTCTGGTGAAAGGTCAAAAGCAAATAGCGTGTAGCCCCTGAGGTACTCTTCGCGGTCAATCAGTATACCATTGTCAGATTTCTGCTTATTTGTGATCTGTATGAGTGACATATACTCTCTTACAGCATTACCGCGTTCAAAGTCGGGTTGAAATGGCTTGGCGGGGTGCGGCGTTCCATCCAGATAAAGGGACGCAAAACTTACATTTTTATGTTCAAAGCAAAGGGGGTTCCGGTTATGGATTCCTGAAAATGATTCGTTATCCACAAAACCGGCTATAACTGTTTTCGGCACTTGTCCTAAAAATAAATTTTCTAGATTAAATACTCTACTGCCTGTTGGTACGCTGTAGATTTTCATCCCAACGCGGTCAATCGCGTATTTCGCGTTACCGTTTAACAGGGCCTGCGCGTGCCCAATCCGCACGGCCGGTGAGACGTGAACTCTTTTCACGAACAGGGATGCCGCTGTGATCTGTATTTTAAAGGCATCCGCCTCAGACGAGATTAAGCAGAATGCGTCTTTGTTTCTGGTTAGTTTAATCTTCAGATCAACGGCGTTTAAAATTAGTTTATGTTGATGGAAAAGGTCGCAGTGAAGCGGTCCTAGCAGTTCAACAGTGCGACTCTGCGCTGTTGCTCCTGCTCGTTTTTTGAAACCCGTATTCGGCCCGTCCAGCGCCGTGTTGTTAAATTCACCATCCGCATCTTTGTAAAATAATCATGTTGTGTGTTTTGTTGACAATGCATCCGAGCTGTAATTCAATATAGTCTCAATGTACGCGCGGTATGCGTAAGGATTGTTGGATTGTGATATGAGCCTGTCGCCCAAAGTTACATCCACTTGGTTGAATAAAGTCGCTATTGGGTAATTAATAAGTGCGACCCGCGCACCTTGCGGTATCGGCGTGTTATCGGTTCGTACGATCTTGCATGTCACGTACAACAGCGTGTTGTTCAGATCGTAGTAGTGTTCACCACTGGCTGCTATATAAAATTCAAGCGGAGCTGTGTCGGATAACGCCGCTAAAGGTTAAACTTCGACGTATAGACTTTTCTCTATGCTAGTTTGTTTCGGGGGCACGTCAAAAAGATCCAGCTCTGTTTTTGCACATTCAACGGATTCGTGGTGTATGAAAGACATGTTTAAAAAATATCACCAACGGCGCTCTTCGGCTTTCTCTTCTTCTTTGAGTTGCGTCGTCTCTGTTTTTTATTTAAAAAGGGTATGTCCCAAGGCGGAAGCGTTATCATACGCTTCCGTTTTCTTTTAGACACGCCTTTTCTTGTATATATTAGTCCTGAACCGTCTTGCCTTGCTTGGTTCGCCTCGTGTATCTTATTCACCACGGCCGTTGTGGCTTGCCCGATAACATCTTTCGCTATATTACGAACAGCTGTCTTCATATGCAGTTTAGCCAACTCTAAACCTCTCCGGAAAAGAGGAACAGCTTTTCTGAAAAGACTTCAAAAAATACCGCCTAAACCGCAGCCGTACATGTATGCGCTGCCGTGAAAACCTGGTAATCCATTACCGGCTTGAGATTTATAATATTGCGCATAGAGGCCCGGATCGCCATAATTTTTAACAGCGACCATTCTGCTTAGTTAATAAAATTCAGTTTTGCGGCGTCTGAAGTGTAGCTTCATGATCGCTTTCCCAAACTTAAATGCCATGTTCTTGTTTTGGTCGTTCTTTATCTCTATGGCTATCGTGTCAAAATGTGTTTTGCACAATGGTACGTAATCGGGTTTCTCGTATCGTATTGTGACAACCTCATTGTTATAACCCTTCATTTCAACAGTGCGAAGTAGCGGTACATAACTATCCCCGACCCGTTGGTGCTCGATAATGTCTGTGTACACGTACATCGTATATTGGCCGCCTTTGATGTCGGCGCATGGTTTAGAAATATTAGTTTTAGGCTGTAAACCCAGTATCCATGTCAGCTTAGTACCGGCGTGGATTTGATACAACAGTTTACTGTCGCATGTTACAACGCGTGCAAATGGATCATACGTTAGTCTTAATCCAACGTCCAGTTTCAGTTGTACAATTTCAGCGTTGATTACGTTCAGTAACGCTTCGATTGTTTCATAAAAACCGGGTTTAATGCACAAACTCGCGACTCTCGCCACCGGCTGATCCGCCGTTCCATCCCATGATAATTGCAGTCTACAATCTTGTAAATCCAATGTATTCCACGTATGCGGGTATTGTATCTCAGTAAGTGCTACTTCCCATTCGCCATTTAAGTCTATCGGTTTAGCCAACTTTGTCGCATAGTTAGAAATCTTATTTTGCGGGAAAGTAACAGCCGATGCGTTGCTGGTAAGGTTATGTAGAACGCCTTGTCATCCATCGCTCGTCTTGTTTAGATACTGATGAGCTTTATATGTCTTTTATCACCGATGCTGCGACCCAACTGTTAAATATTGCGGGGTACCCGCGCCACTTGACTAACGCGTATTTACGGCCTCTGACCGTCTTATTTTTTAAAATCTTTTCCACTTTGTAAACTCTGTTATAGTTTTTTGGTATGCTTTGAAGCTCTTCGGTATAAAAACTACCTGTTATAACTTCACCGTACAGATCTGCCAACTTATAAAGCGGTTTAAGCCCTTTAGTGTTCACACTATGTACAACAAAAATCTCCTCAGAAAAACTCTGTGTTATGATTCCAGCACTCTGGTCTGAGGAGGTCCTATTGCAAGGACTGGAGCACTGGAACATAATGCTGGGGAAGGAAGCGGGAATAGAAAGTAGCCCCTGGCGCCCTAACTCCGTTGTCTCGCCCGTGCTGTCAGAAATCCCCTGCGAGACTATGGTTGCTTGAGCCCATGGCAGCCGCGTTTGAAGGGCGGATTATGTCTGCCCAACTCCGATGCCCCCTCAGGTCTTAATGGGAGACAAAGGGAAATCCGAGACAGGGTGATAACAAGGGGCCCTCTGACTAAACAACCAGGCCAGGGGCTACAAGCTAACTGACAAAAGCTGAGGTATGTGCGGAAACCCGCCAGGGAAAAGGACAACCAAAATCCACTAGTCCGTTACTCCTACCCAGCACCGCTGGATACCAGAGTGGATCTGTGGGAGCGGAATCCTCCGCAAAAGCTCCGAAACACAATTAATAAATAATAAATGATAAAGCGGCCAAGCCGCAACACACGGCTATGCCGTGACTCACGAACACCACTGGATGTTCAAAGGTGCTTAGTCAGGACTCCAGGAACAGATGACGACTTCCGAGTACAGGACAACTGAGAACAGGAACGACCGGATACAGCAGGACTGGAAACACTCTCAGCAAACAGATACAGCATGCAAGAAGCTATTACCGGCGTCTGTGAGAAGCCCAGGAAGTGAATTTAACAGGGAGTCCTCCAATCAGCTGTTTAGAGGCTGATTGGATTAGATGCCATACAGCTGCCTAGCTGCATGGCCAGGAAACAGGTGTCCTATTAATTAAACTGGACCCAGCAACGGGGAACGCGGTCCGTCAGTGGCGTCCCCGTTGCTAGGGTCCGTGCGGCTCCGTGCGCCCGGCGTCTAGCGTTGCTAGGGAGCCGGCGGCTGTACGCGCACGGCGTCCCTGGTTGCTAGGCGCCGGGCCGCACCGACGAGCGGACCCCGGCGCCTAACAGTACCCCCCCCTTGAGGAGGGGTCAAGGAACCCCTAAAGCCAGGTTTCCGAGGAAATTCCCGAAAAAATGCCCTCTTGAGCCTCGGGGCATGGAGATCCTTATCCAGGACCCAAGACCTTTCCTCTGGACCATAGCCTCTCCAGTGCACCAGAAAATAAAGCCGACCCCGGGACAATTTGGAATCGAGAACCTTCTCCACCAAGAACTCCTGATGACCCTGTACATCTACTGGTGATTTCCCCTGAGAGATCTTCCGAGGAAATCTACTGGAAGAAACGTATGGTTTCAACAGGGAGCAATGGAACGTATTTCCGATCCGGAGAGCTCTGGTAAATGTAACCGGAAAGCAACTGGATTGATTTTTTTAATAATATGAAATGGTCCAATAAATTTGGGGCCCAATCTAGCTGAGGTTTGTCGAAGTTTAATGTTACGAGTCGACAACCATACCCTATCTCCCACCTTAAAAGTGCAAGGACGCCGGAGCCTGTCAGAAAATTTTTTCTCTCGAAATGCCGCTTTTCTGAGAGCAAGGTGCACTTTTTTCCAAATGACTCTGAGATGAGAGGTTAAGGTTAGCGAGGAAACAGAGGAATGTTGAAAAAAAGAATTAGCTCTTGGGTGAAAACCAAAAACTGAAAAGAATGGAGACACATTAGTGGAGGAATGACAAGAATTGTTGTAAGCAAACTCCGCCAAAGGAAGAAACTCGGACCAATCATTCTGGAGTTTGGCTGAGTACAAACGCAAATACTGTTTTAATGATTGATTAACTCGCTCGGTCTGCCCGTTGGATTGGGGATGGTAGCCGGATGTTAAAGACAATTTCATCTTTAATGAGGCACAAAAAGACTTCCAGAATTGTGCAATGAATTGTGGACCCCGATCAGAAACAATATCAGTGGGCAACCCATGAAGTCTGAAAACATGGCGGAGAAACAAAACTGCCAATCCCTGGGCAGATGGCAGTCGGGGAAGAGCAATGAAATGGGCCATCTTGCTAAAACGGTCCACTACCACCCATATGACTCGGAATCCGGCTGACAGAGGGAGGTCTACCACAAAATCCATGGAAATATGAGACCATGGCCTGAGAGGAACATTTAAGGGCATAAGTTGCCCGATAGGCAAGGAACGGGGAACCTTATGCTGTGCACAGACCTGACAAGAAAAAACAAACTCCTTAATGTCTTTAGAAAGACCAGGCCACCATACTGAGCGGGAGACTAATTCCAAAGTCTTAGAGATCCCCGGATGCCCGGCAACTTTGCTATCATGAAACTCGGTCAAAACAGTAGCTCTCAAAAACTCAGGGACGTAAAGACGACCAGCAGGAGTATTTCCAGGAGCTTGATGTTGAAGCTGCTTTAACTGGGTAAATAAATCTTGTGTGAGGCCTGCCCAAATGACTGAAGACGGAAGTATGGGAGTAACAGGACTGTTATTATGAACTGGAAGAAAACTGCGTGACAGGGCATCCGCCTTGGTATTCTTGGAACCTGGCCTAAAGGTGATAATAAACTTGAAACGAGTAAAAAATAAAGCCCAACGAGCCTGCCGGGCATTCAGCCGCTTAGCTGATTCGATGTACTGAAGATTTTTGTGGTCAGTCAATACTGAAATGGTATGTGTTGCTCCCTCAAGCCAATGCCTCCACTCCTCGAAGGCCCATTTAATAGCCAGTAACTCCCGGTTACCAACATCGTAGTTGGATTCAGCGGATGAGAATTTCCTGGACATAAAGGCACAAGGATGTAGTTCTAGAGAGTCCGGATCCTTCTGAGATAGGATAGCCCCCACTCCAACCTCCGAGGCATCAACCTCAACAATGAAGGGCAATTCAGGGTTGGGATGTCTGAGGACTGGGGCTGAGACAAAAGCCTGTTTCAAGGCCTGAAAGGATAACTCAGCTTCACGTGACCAGTTGGTAGGATCCGCTCCCTTCTTAGTCAGTGCCACAATGGGAGCAACCAGGTCGGAAAAAGCATGAATAAATCTTCTATAATAATTCGCAAACCCTAAAAAGCGCTGAATTGCTTTTAAGTTGGTGGGTTGCGCCCAACTAAGGATGGCTTGGAGCTTCTTAGGTTCCATACAGAATCCCCGAGGGGAAATAATGTACCCTAAAAAGGATACCTCCGTGACATGAAACTCACACTTCTCCAGCTTGGCATATAGGTGATTTTCACGTAATTTTTGAAGAACCTGACGCACCTGGGTAACATGTTGTTCAATAGAGTCAGAATAGATCAGGATGTCGTCTAAGTAAACGACCACGAATCTTCCTAGAAAATCACGGAGCACATCGTTAATGAGATCCTGGAAAACTGCCGGAGCGTTAGACAAGCCGAACGGCATCACCAGATACTCGTAGTGACCCGACTGAGTACTGAACGCCGTCTTCCATTCATCTCCCGACTTGATTCGGATGAGGTTATACGCTCCCCTCAGGTCAATTTTAGAAAAAATCACAGCCGAACGCAGCTGATCAAAGAGGACAGAAATCAGCGGCAGAGGGTAAGTATTTTTAACTGAGATCTTATTCAGGGCTCTAAAGTCAATGCAAGGTCTGAGTGATCCATCTTTCTTCTCCACAAAGAAGAAGCCTGCACTTAAAGGGGATTTAGATGGCCTGATAAATCCTTTCCCTAGGCTCTCCTTAACATACTCATTCATGGCCGCAGTTTCTGGCCCGGACAATGCATATAACCTTCCCTTTGGCAATGTGGCACCAGGAATTAGCTCAATAGCACAATCATAAGGCCGATGGGGAGGCAGAATGTCCGCATTGCCCTTGGAAAATACATCAACAAAGTCCTGGTATTCCACGGGAATGGGTTCGGGAATGGCAGCAGCTATTCTGACGGGAAATGTAATACATTCCTTATTACAGATGGTACCCCATTGTGAGATCTCCCCCGACTGCCAATCAATGATGGGATTATGAAAGGCCAGCCAAGGGTGACCCAGAACCACTGGAACTGCTGGGCAATGGGTAAGGAAAAACTCAATCTTTTCGGAATGAAGAGCTCCTACCGTAAGTAGTACAGGGGGTGTACAGATTGAAATAACCCCATTGGACAAGGGACTCCCATCTAAACCATGCATGGTGATACACCTACCCAAAGCTAACTGAGGAATACCCAAGGCCTTGGCCTACGTTAAGTCCATAAAGTTCCCTGCAGCTCCACTGTCAACAAAAGCCGACACCGAAGAACAGAGGCTGCCAAAGGAAACTTTAGCTGGGACTAAAAGGGAGTTATTCGAGGAGATAAGCTGCAGACCAAAGTGAACCCCCTCACAATTCACTTGGTCGAGGCGTTTCCCAACTTATTCGGACACTTACGGGCAAAATTACCCTTACCCCCACAGTACAAACAAAGACCAGAGTTTTGCCTTCTGGCTCTTTCTTCTGGAGACAGCCGGGAGAGACCCATCTGCATGGGCTCCTCTATGTCCTCAGGAATGGAAAATACACATGGAGTAGACCTGACAGGTGCTCCTTTTTCAGCCCTCCGCTCTCTGAGACGACGATCAATCTTAATAGAAAGCTCCATGAGTTTATCGAGAGTCTCAGGAGCGGGATACTGAAGGAGACTGTCTTTTATAGACTCAGATAAGCCGAGGCGAAACTGACTGCGCAGGGCTGGGTCATTCCAGCCACAGTCGTTCGACCAACGGCGAAACTCCGTAGAATAAACCTCTGCAGGATTTCTACCCTGTCTGAGAGCGCGTAACTGACTCTCAGCGGATGCCTCTCTATCAGGGTCATCATACAAAAGCCCTAAAGACCCCAGAAAGGCGTCTACTGACAACAATGCCGGATCCTCTGCTTTTAAACCAAAAGCCCAGGTCTGAGGATCCCCCTGGAGCAAAGAAATAATAATTCCGACCCGCTGAGATTCAGTACCTGAGGAGATTGGTCTTAAACGAAAATAAAGTTTACAGGACTCTTTAAAATTAAAAAACTCCTTCCTATCACCAGAAAAGCGGTCAGGCAAGTGCATTTTTGGTTCAGGGACTACCCTCGGGGAAGTTCGTAAAAGATCTTCCTGCGACTTCACCCGAAGGGAAAGATCCTGAACCATCTGAGTAAGTTCTTGAATCTGGCTAACTAGGAGCTGGCCAGGATTTGGCCCTAAACCAGTGGGATTCATGAGGCCGATAAATCTTACAAAACTGAATAAGGAAAAAATCAAACCCTGTTTAATTTTAAGTTTGGGTGTGGCCTGTAATAATGTTATGATTCCAGCACTCTGGTCTGAGGAGGTCCTATTGCAAGGACCGGAGCACTGGAACGTAATGCTGGGGAAGGAAGCGGTAATAGAAAGTAGCCCCTGGCACCCTAACTCCGTTGTCTCGCCCGTGCTGTCAGAAATCCCCTGCGAGACTATGGTTGCTTGAGCCCATGGCAGCCGCGTTTGAAGGGCGGATTATGTCTGCCCAACTCCGATGCCCCCTCAGGTCTTAATGGGAGACAAAGGGAAATCCGAGACAGGGTGATAACAAGGGGCCCTCTGACTAAACAACCAGGCCAGGGGCTACAAGCTAACTGACAAAAGCTGAGGTATATGCGGAAACCCGCCAGGGAAAAGGACAACCAAAATCCACTAGTCCGTTACTCCTACCCAGCACCGCTGGATACCAGAGTGGATCTGTGGGAGCGGAATCCTCCGCAAAAGCTCCGAAACACAATTAATAAATAATAAATGATAAAGCGGCCAAGCCGCAACACACGGCTATGCCGTGACTCACGAACACCACTGGATGTTCAAAGGTGCTCAGTCAGGACTCCAGGAACAGATGACGACTTCCGAGTACAGGACAACTGAGAACAGGAACGACCGGATACAGCAGGACTGGAAACACTCTCAGCAAACAGATACAGCATGCAAGAAGCTATTACCGGCGTCTGTGAGAAGCCCAGGAAGTGAATTTAACAGGGAGTCCTCCAATCAGCTGTTTAGAGGCTGATTGGATTAGATGCCATACAGCTGCCTAGCTGCATGGCCAGGAAACAGGTGTCCTATTAATTAAACTGGACCCAGCAACGGGGAACGCGGTCCGTCAGTGGCGTCCCCGTTGCTAGGGTCCGTGCGGCTCCGTGCGCCCGGCGTCTAGCGTTGCCAGGGAGCCGGCGGCTGTACGCGCACGGCGTCCCTGGTTGCTAGGCGCCGGGCCGCACCGACGAGCGGACCCCGGCGCCTAACACTCTGTTCGTAACCTTTCTGAAATTTGTCCTTATATTTAGAAATATGGACGTGGTCACCGATTCCTAAACAAACGGGGACTTTCTTACTTCTAAAGTAATCACCGTAGGTCGTTTTGAAGACACTCAATGCGTTAGAGTCATTCACATCGTTTGGAGCGCACTTAATCGTTCTATGGTATGTGTTATTATAGCTGCGTATGAAGTCTTGTAAAACGTCTATATATCTGTAGGTATTCTTTGCCGTGAAATAGCGCCACATGCGTGTTTTTAAAGTCCTATTGAAGCGCTCTATAACAGCCGCTTTCACATCGTTATTGGTCGTGAAATGCTTTATACCGTATTTTTCTAACACCTTTTTTAGGTTTCTGTTTAGAAACTCTTTACCATTATCGGTTTGTAGCTTCATCGGCACATCACCGCGCTGGAATATTTTTTCAAAAGCATTAGCGACCGTAGCTGCGTTCTTAGCGGTCAGACTTTCACCCCACACCCTCTTACTGAATATATCGATGATTGTTAATATGTATTTAACGCCATCGTTGTATTTTGACAGGTCTATCAGCGAGACCAAATCGCATTGCCACTGTTGGTTTATACCCGATACACAAATCATGTTCCTTTTATAGTTTTTTTCTTGCTGGCTTGTGCAGCGTGTAGGCGTCTTGTTCTTGTAACCACTTTCTTACGTCGGATCTTTTAAATTTATTTTTAACCGACCCATAATATTTATCAATGCCGCTAAAACTACCTGGTTTTAACACTGTGTAATATGCATCTTTCGTCCTCTTGATTTGACGCGCTGCGTTGCGTGACATTCTGCGACTGGTGTTGCGTGACACTCTTTTCAAAGTCATTATCTTTTAATACGGTTTAATATCGAACACTATAAATTTAATATAACATTTTATATTAAAGCGATATCAAACACTATCATTTAATATTAAAGGGGGTGGAGCCTAGGAGAAAGGGGTGTTACCACCTGTCAGTTTGACAGAAAGGTTGTCTTTATCTACTCACTGATCATGTGCGGAATCTTGGCGTTGTCATGGATGGTGGCTTGAACCTTAAACATTTGATATCAGCCACAATCAAATCCTCATGCTTTCATCTGTGGAACATAGCACAATCAAGCACTTAATTCCCTCTGAGGATCTGTCAACAGTCATGCATTTGTGTAATCTTCATTAGGCTACTGCAATGCCCTCTAATTTGTTCTCCCATCAAAAGAATTACACCGATTACAGATGGTACAAATTGGAGCTGCCAGGCTGTTAACTATCCAGCCCCCTTCCAGTTACATAACACACACTGTCTACTCCCTGCATTGGCTACCTGTAAGATGGTGAATCATCTTCAAGATTGGTTACTGATTTTTAAAGCTCTACATGTCCAGGGCCCAAGGTACCCGAAGTAACTCCTGATTCCATAGTGACCTGCTCGATTACTATAATCAGTAGATGAAGGACTTTTAGCAATAGCTGGGATCTCTCATAATTCATCTTGGGGCCGAGCTTTTAGCCATGGGGCTCCGAATTGTTTGGAAACATTCAACAGAATAATTATACTCACAACCAGCCCCAACCCAAAGCTGCACTGGCAACTGTAATCCCTGGACAACTGCTGTTTTGCTATCACTTAAAGACTTAAATATGCAATACTATGACCCAGAGTGGGTGCTGTTATCATGTAGCGTTAAGGACCACAAGCATCAGAGAAGCCTTGCTGCGGCCTGCTGGCTTAACCATATCTTTGCAAATATATGCAACTAAGATCTCTGAATTTTCCATTATCATGTAGTGTTCAAAGCTTATTGCTGATACTGTACTTCTTGGTGTGCAGGGGGAAAACTTTTTTCTTTTTCTTATTTAGAATAACCCCTTTTTATGCACCTGAGACATAGGCATTTCTATAATGGGTGCAGTGTGTGTGGTGCACACAGGCCCCTGGGTCCAGGGGGGCCCACACTGCACAAACTGCACCCATATATTATACTTACCACTCCGGAGTCCCACGGTGACGACCTTATAGTGCGGGCATAAATCACTTGGAAAATGTCCGCCGTGCCATTTCCGAGTGATTTGTGCATGCACACTGTAGATGTCCCCGGGAACAAGGCGTGGGTGTCAGGTTCCCGGAGACCTGCGCATGCGCAGTAGACTCTGGCATTATGCCAAAGTCTACTTGCTGCCGTTGAGGAGGGGGCGGACGCTGCACGTGGGTCCCCTCCTCTCTTAAAATGCCCTTTGTCGCGCTCGGCTGGGAGTAAGGATCCGGCAACTGAGGTTTGCTTGAGGAAGCGAACACTTGCGAGGGAAGACGATGAGGTGGCTGGATGTAATTCCTACTCATGGGTCAGGAACAATGGGAATGGAGACTACCGAGATAGGATGATCTCTGTAAATGATGAACTGCGGGTGGTAACCTGTGACTTTGGAAAACTGAAGACTGTGAGCTGTGGCTTGAATAACAAGGCTGAAGAGCACTGAAGATAATGAACTGTGGGTTGTGAACTGTGGCTTGAAAGATGAAGTTGAAGAACACTGAAGATGAAGGACTGTGAATGGTGACCTGTGGCTTGAATAACGAGGCTGAAGAACACTTGACGATAATGAACTGTGGCTTGAAAGACAAGGTTGAAGAACACTTGAAGATAATGAACTGTAGCTTGAAAGACGAGGTTGAAGAACAGTGAAGATGAAGGACTGTGAACGGAGAGCTGTGGCTTGAATAACGTGGCTGAAGAACATGGTAATCTGTTGACGACCAAGATCCTTGAAGAATCAAGATTACCAAGAGCACCCCTCTCAGATGGTATCAGGTTAGGGGCGGCAGGACTGCTGCAACCAGAAAGATCGAGGCAGAGCAAAGCTGGAGAGTAACCAAGGTACCGAAGTAACCTGGGTGCACAGGGCTGGAGATCCTACACCTAGGTAGTAACTTGAAGCACTGGCACCCCTAACCTGAACCAGCTCCCTTTTAAGAGGAGAGATCTCCCTGGATTGGCTGGACAGAATGAGCCTGTGCAATGGGTTCATAGCTTTGGTCTCCAACATGGTGGCCCCTGTGCAGCAGACACATTTAGTGCTACACCAGAACTCCCCCTGGTCACTCCAGAAGCTGCTCCCAGTGTCAGAAAGCCTGCCGCAGTAGCCTCCAGCTACTACGAGCAGACCCGCCACAGCATCCCCTCACCACCGCACACGGACCCATTGCAGCAGCCCAGCACCGCCACTGCCCGCCAGACACCTGAGTGGTAAATGCCACGGCGCCGATTCCCTGGTAAGGCTCTGGGACGTGACATTACCCCCCCCCCCCTTTGAGGGTGGACTCCGGACACCTTTGTGGTTTGGTTGGGTACCTGGCATGAAAGGCTCGAATTAGTCTTGGAGCGTGGACATCTTCTGCAGATACTCAGGACCTTTCCTCAGGTCCATACCCTTTGCAGTCAATAAGATATTGGAGACGACCATACCTCTTCCGAGAGTCGATGATCTGGTGAATTTCAAATTCATCTTCTTGAGCAGACTGGATTTTAGGAGTCTTAGGCAAAGCAGCCCGAAATCGGTTGAGAACTAGAGGTTTCAAGAGTGAAATATGGAAGGCGTTCGGAATTTTCAAATGGGGAGGTAGCTTTACTTTGTAAGCCACTGGGTTTAAGACCCTTTAGATTGGGTATGGTCCAATAAACCTGGGTGCGAATTTCTTAGTAGGCACTCTCAATCTCAAGTTGTGGGTAGAGACCTAAACACGATCTCCTGGTTTTAAACCGGGAACAGCCCTCCGTCTTCGATCAGCATAAGTTTTGTATCTCTTAGATGTTTTAAGCAAAGCCTGGTGTACTTGTTTCCAAGTCTTGGTGAACTGTCGTAATGCCAGCTCTGCTGCAGGGACCTCAAGTGTTGGAAGATATTGAAAATCAGGAATCCTCGGGTGATACCCATAGTTTATGTAGAATGGAGTAGATTTGGTAGTGGAATGGAAGAGATTATTATGGGCAAACTCAGCAAACGGAAAATAATCCAACCAGTCATCTTGGGAAGAGGACATAAATAGACGTAGGAAGGTTTCAAGATCCTGATTTACTCTTTCAGTCTGGCCATCTGTCTGAGGATGATATGCAGAGGAAAAATTTAGTTTATCTTCAAGGGCTGAACAGAGTGATTTCCAGAACCTGGCTACGAACTGTGGTCCTCGATCTGATACGATCTCCTGTGGTAATCTATGTAGTCGGAAGATCTCTGTTATAAATAATTTTGCCAGACGAGACGCTGTTGGAAGGCCAGGGAGAGGGACAAAGTGTGCCATTTTAGAGAACCGGTCCACAATGACCCAGATAGTGTTTAGTCCTCCAGAAGCAGGTAAGTCAGTTATAAAGTCCATAGAGATGTGTGTCCACGGTCTTTGTGGTATCGGCAATGGGTGAAGTAAACCAGGAGGAGAACCTTTTGGACTTTTATTCTGTGCGCGTTTTGGACAAGCGGCTATAAATTCCTGCACGTCAGTCTTGAGATGAGGCCACCAGTAAGAACGCATGGCCCATAATAGGTGATGTGTGAGTCCAAGTCAATAACTTCTTACAAAGATTCGGAGCAATGAAAGTTATTCCTGGAGGGGGAAGTTGGGTTGTATGAGTGGCGGAGAAAGAAATGGGATCCAAAATGAATTGTTCTCCTGTGCAATCAGCAGAGGCATCGGAACTTAGGGAGCGTGAAAGGGCATCCGCTTTTCTGTTAAGCGAACCTGGGCGGTAACTGAGTGTAAAGTTGAAATGAGAGAAGTATAGGGCCCATCTCACTTGACGTGGATTTAGACATCGAGCTGTTTGCAAGTATAGGAGGTTCTTATGATCGGTGGTTACTGAGATTGGATGTTGTGCTCCTTCCAACAGAAATCTCTACTCCTCAAAAGCTAACTTAATTGCCAGTAGTTCTTGTTCCCCAATGGCGTAATTCTGTTCAGCAGGAGAAAATCTTCGTGAGAAATATGCGGATGGATGGACTTTTTTATCTTTGAAGAGTTGAGATAAAACTGCTCCCACACCCACAGTAGAGGCATCCACTTGCACAAGGAAAGGACGACTGAGATCAGGCTGATGAAGAATTGGGGCAGTTGAAAAAGCTCTTTTTAAAGAAGAAAAGGCTTCCAAGGCCCCTAAGGACCACTTGGCTGAATCTGCTTCCTTTCTAGTTAAAGCAGTAATGGGAGCAATGATGGAAGAGTAATTCTTGATAAATTTTCTATAGAAGTTGGCAAAACCAAGAAAAGTTGAACCCCCTTTAGAGTGGTTGGCAATGACCAATCCCGAATCGCTTGGACATTGTCAGGATCCATCTGTAACTCCTCTCCTGAGATAATGTAGCCGAGAAACGGGATTGAGGACTCTTCAAAGGTACATTTCTCCAATTTGCAGAACAATTTATTCCTCCTCAAACGCTCAAGAACCTCCTTGACTTGAACACAATGGGTCTTGAGATCTCTGGAAAAAATTAAAATGTCATCCAAGTATACCACCAAGCAGTTCTAAAGAAAATCCCTGAAAATCTCATTTACAAAGTTTTGGAAGACTGCTGGGGCATTACACAAGCCGAAGGGCATTACCAGGTATTCGTAATGCCCATCACGGGTATTGAATGCTGTCTTCCATTCATCTCCCAAGCGAATGCATATCAAATTATAAGCTCCCCGCAGAACCAACTACAAGGTTGTAAACCTCTGTCTTTCTTTTTACCAAAAAATAGAACCCTGCCCCGGCTGGCGAGGAAGAAGGCCAAATAAACACCTTATCCAAATTCTCCTGAATATATTCGGTCATTGCTCGCGTCTCTGGGATGGATAAGGGATAAGTCCGACCTCGGGGAGGAGTCTTGCCAGATATCAGGTCGATAGGACAGTCCCAACTTCGATGTGGGGGTAAAGTGTCGGCTCCTTGCCTGCTGAAGACATCCGAGAAAGACTGGTATTCTGTGGGAAGACTGGAGGAACTTAGCGTGCGAAGAGGACTCACTGTAGACAGGCAATTTCAGAAGCAGAATCCTCCCCAGGTGAGTACATCCATAGTTTGCCAGTCTAGATGTGGATTATGCTTCTGTAACCACGGTAATCCCAGGATTAGTTCTTGAGAGGCATTAGGAATTACGAGGAAAGAAATGTTCTCCGAGTGAAGAGCTCCGATCTTCATCTTAAGGGGTACTGAACGAAAGGAGATTATCCCTTCGGGGATATAACTGTCATCCACCACAGTGACAGAAATAGTTTGTATTCCGGTTCGTTTGACTAGGGCTGCTGTAATGAAAATGTTGGCGGCTCCTGAGTCGACTAGTGCAGGGATGGGAAGGGATGATGTAGGAAGCTCCAACAAGTGAGAAGAACAGATTCTTTCTGGGTGAGTAATTCTATGGGATCTCCTAGCTTAACCTCTCTGGCATAAACTAGGAGCGGAAGTTTCCCAGGCGTTGACTGCAGAACTTAACGAAGTGATCCGATGCGCCACAATAATACATACATAGATTCCCTTGTCTCCGTCTCTGGCGTTCTTAATTGGAAAGGCGTGAACGATTGATCTGCATGGGTACCTCCGTTATTGGAGATGATGGTCGGGTGGAGGATAGACCCGTGGCTTGGGTTGGTCTGACTTTGCTTTCTCCAAGCAGAGTTCTCTGTACCTTAGATCCAGTTTGTTGCACAAAGAAATTAGCTTATCCAGTTTATCAGGAACGTCCTGAGTTGCCAGATCATCCTTGATCTGATCGGAAAGACCGTTCCAGAAAGCTGCGATAAGTGCTTCTTCGTTCCAGCCTAGTTCAGAGGAGAGGGTACGGAATTGAATCATGTACTGGCTGACAGACCGAGTCCCCTGTCGTAGACGCAGGATCTCGACAACAAAGCGGAAGTGGTTCTGCCCGGCTCGTCGAAAATCTTACGAAACGTTGACACAAATTCAGAATAGTTTGAGAGGACGGGATCTGCTCTTTTCCACAAGGGTGAAGCCCATTCCAAAGCCTGAACAGTTAGGAGGCAAATTATATATACTATCTTGGTCCGGGCAGATGGGAAGTTGGCAGACTGCAATTCGAACTGGATTTCACACTGGTTAAGAAACCTGCGACATTGTTTTGGATTCCCATCGAATTTACTAGGTGATGGCAGATGCAATCAAGGCAATGGGATCGGCACAGATGAAGTTGCAGCTGGGGACGCAACTATTGGAGCAGGCACGGACATTTGGGGTGCTGCCATAGCTGCATGGAGGGAATCAAGGCGATCTGACATACTTTGCATGAACTGCACAATTTGAGATTGTACGGCCTCCTGTTTACTCAGACGTGACAGAATATCCGCGGTAGCGTCGCCTCCGGAAGCCTGATCACCCGTTGGATCCATGTGGCCAGTGCTTACTGTCACGCTCGGCTGTGAATGAGGATCCGGCGACTGAGGTTTGCCTGAGGAAGTGAACACTTGTGAGGGAAGAACACGAGGTGGCTGGATGGAATAATTGTGCACCACATGGCCAATTATGTACTGAGACTGTTAACACTATCAGGTGAAAAATGACAAATACTATAAACACTGGTCGAACCAGTGACCCTGCATTCACCAGCTACACCATGGGTCTTCATCCTGTGGCCCTCCAGCTGCTGTGAAACTACACATCCCAGCATGCCCTGCCACAGTTTTGCTATTAAGGTATGCTAAAACTGAGGCAGGGCATGCTGGGATGTGTAGTTCCACAGCAGCTGGAGGGTCGCAGGTTGAAGACCCATGAGCTACACTGTGGGTGGGAAGCCTAACCACTTGGCTACGTAGCCTCCCAAGGTTTTTTTTAGCAGAGAGACTTTTCACAATATATATTCTGTGTATTTATATTGATGTTGAAATTTAACAAAATCAATTACAATAATAATAATACCAAACACAGTTTACAACACAGATACAACCATCATCCAAAAGCCCATGTACTCTAAGCCATATGGAAGCATTTCCAAGGTACTCACTGAGGCACCACATGGCCAATTATGTACTGAGACTGTTAACACTATCAGGTGGAAAATGACAAATACTATAAACACTGGTCGAACCTGGGGTTTGGGCCAGTGACCCTGCGATCACCATCTGCACTTTGGGTGGGAAGCCTAACCACTTGGCTACGGATCCCCCCAACATTTTTGATTATCAGAGAGTCTTTTCTCAATATATATTCTGTGTATTTAGTATTGATGTTGAACTTTAACAAAATCAGTTACAATAATAATAATAATAAACACAGTGCAACATCCAACTGAGGATGCAACCATCATCCACATGCCCATATACTCTAAGCCATATGGAAGCATTTCCAATGTACTCACTGAGGCACCACATGGCCAATTACATACTGAGACTGTTAACACTATCAGGTGGAAAATGACAAATACTATAAATACCGGTCAAACCTGGGATTTGAGCCAGTGACCCTGCAATCACCATCTGTACTTTGGCTGGAATGCCTAACCACTTGGCTACGGAGACTCCCAAAATATTTGCTTAGCAGAGAGTCTTTTCTCAATATATATTCTGAGTATTTAGTATTGATGTTGAACTTTAACAAAATCAATTACAATAATAATACTAACAAACATAGTGCAACATCCAACTGAGGCTACAACCATCATCCACAAGCCCATGTACTCTAAGCCATATGGAAGCATTTCCAAGGTACTCATTGAGGCACCACATGGCCAATTATGTACTGAGACTGTTAACACTATCAGGTGGAAAATAACAAATACTATAAACACAGGTTGACCCCAGGATTTGAACCAGTGACCCTTCGATTCCCACCTGCACTGTGGGCAAGAAGGCTAACCTCTTGGCTATGGAGGCTCCTGAGATTTTTGTTTAGCAGAGAGACTTTTCTCAATATATATTCTGAGAATTTAGTATTGATGTTGAACTTTAACAAAATCAATTACAATAATAATAATATTAATAACAACAAACATAGTGCAACATCCAACTGAGGATACAACCATCATCCACAAGCCCATGTCCTCTAAGCCAGTGGTTCTCAAACTCGGTCCTCAGGACCCCACACAGTGCATGTTTTGCAGGTATCCCAGCAGGTGCACAGGTGTATTAATTGCTCACTGACACATTTTAAAAGATCCACAGGTGGATCTAATTATTTCACTTGAAATTCTGTGAGGAGACCTGCAAAACATGCACCGTGTGGGGTCCTGAGGACCGAGTTTGAGAACCTGTGCTCTAAGCCATATGGAAGCATTTCCAAGGTACTCACTGAGGCACCACATGGCCAATTACGTACTGAGACTGTTAACACTATCAGGTGGAAAATGAAAAATACTATAAATACCGGTCAAACCTGGGATTTGAGCCAGTGACCCTGCAATCACCATCTGTACTTTGGCTGGAAAGCCTAACCACTTGGCTACAGAGACTCCCGAAATATTTGCTTAGCAGAAAGTCTCTTCTCAATATATATTCTGAGTATTTAGTATTGATGTTGAACTTTAACAAAATCAATTACAATAATAATACTAACAAACATAGTGCAACATCCAACTGAGGCTACAACCATCATCCACAAGCCCTCTACTCTAAGCCATATGGAAGCATTTCCAAGGTACTCATTGAGGCACCACGTGGCCAATTATGTACTGAGACTGTTAACACTATCAGGTGGAAAATGACAAACGCTGTAAACACCAGTCAAACCTGGGATTTGAACTAGTGACCCTGCAATCACCATCTACATTGTGGGCGAGATGCTTAAGCACTTGGCTACGGAGCCTCCCAAGGATATTGCTTAGCAGAGAGTCTTTTCTCAATATATAGTCTGTGTATTTAGTATTGATTTTGAACTTTAACAAAATCAATAATAATAACAACAAACATAGTGCAACATCCAACTGAGGATACAACCATCATCCACAAGCCCATGTACTCTAAGCCATATGGAAGCATTTCCAAGGTACTCACTGAGGCACCACATGGCCAATTATGTACTGAGACTGTTAACAGATGATGATTGCAGGATCACTGGTTCGAATCCCACGCTCGACCGGTGTTTATAGTATTTGTAATTTTCAACCTGATAGCACCGCCGCTGCTCGCCAGACACCTAAGCGGTAAATATTGCGGCGCCGATTCCTCAGTAAGGCTCCGGGACGTGACACCCCTGACCTAAGACTTATTACTAAATTGATTGAGTAGCTACCATTTTATATTAGAAATGAAAGAGTTTTCTCTTAATTAAAAGGACAGACACGTAAAGGTATAATAAATACTGAAAACAGAAGCAGTGAACTGGAGAAGCCCAGAGAGGGGATGACAGAGGATTCAGAACTGCTCAAAACTAGAGATGAGCGGGTTGGGTTCTTAGAGAACCGAACCCTACCGGACTTCACTACCTAAGCCCGGATCTGAGTCAGGCTCAGGTTTTTCCGCTTGACTCGGAAACCAGAACGAGGCAAAACGTCATCATCCCGCTGTCAGATTCTCTCTGGGTTTGGATTCCTTATAAGTTGCAGATTCTCTCTGGGTTTGGATTCCTTCTAAGTTGCCGCCATTTTCACTCCGGCATTGGAGAATGTAGAGAGGGGACGTGTCTCCGTCCTCGGTGTCCTGCATCAGTTAAGTGTTAGTATCTTGTGCTGCATCAGTCCAGTCACAGTGTTTGTGTCCTCTGCTGCCATATGTCCAGTGGTGCTGTATAAGTCCAGTCCAGAGGTGCTGTGTTGTGCTGCATCAGTCAAGTGGAGGTGTCTTGTGCTGCATCAGTCTAGTCACAGTGGTGGTGTCCTCCACTGCCATATGTCCAGTGCTGTTGTATAAGCCCAGTCCATTGCAGTGGTGCTGTGTTGTCCTGCATCAGTCCAGTGGTGGTGTGCCTGTGCTACTGTATATGTCCAGCGGTACTGCCGTATAAATCCAGTGATCGTGACGTATAATTCCAGTGATCGTGACGTATGATTTCAGTGATACTGGCGTATAAGTCCAGTGATCCTGCTGTATAATTCCAGTGGTACTGGCGTATGAATCCGGTCCAGTGATACTGCCGTATATGTCCAGTGGTACTGCCGTATACGTCCAGTGGTACTGCCGTATAATTCCAGTGATCCTGCCGTATAATTCCAGTGGTACTGGCGTCTAAATCCAGTCCAGTGATACTGCTGTATATGTCCATTGATACTGCCATATATGTCCAGCGGTACTGCTGTATAAATCCAGTAATCCTACCGTACAATTCCAGTGATCCTGCCGTATAATTCCATTGGTACTGGCGTATAAATCCAGTGATCCTGCCGTATAATTCCAGTGGTACTGGCACATAAATCCAGTGATCCTGCCGTATTATTCCAGTGATCATGCCGTATAATTCCAGTGATCCTGCCGTATAAATCCAGTGATCCTGCCGTATAATTCCAGTGATCCTGCCGTATAATTCCAGTGGTACAGGCATATAAATCCAGTCCAGTGAAACTGCCGTATATGCCCAGTGGTACTGCCGTATAAATCCAGTGGTACTGCTGTATAAGTCCAGTGATCCTACCATTTAATTCCAGTGGTACTGGCGTATATGTCCTGTCCAGTGGGTGGTACAGGCATATAAATCCAGTCCAGTGAAACTGCCGTATATGCCCAGTGGTACTGCCGTATAAATCCAGTGGTACTGCTGTATAAGTCCAGTGATCCTACCATTTAATTCCAGTGGTACTGGCGTATATGTCCTGTCCAGTGGTAGTGCCGTGTAAATCCAGTGGTACTGCCGTATAATTCCAGTGATCCTGCCTTATTATTCCAGTGGTACTGGCGTATAAATCCAGTGATCCTGCCGTATAATTCCAGTGGTACTTGCGTATAAGTCCAGTGATCCTGCCATATAATTCCAGTGATCCTGCTGTATAATTCCAGTGGTACTGGCGTATAAATCAAGTCCAGTGATACTGCTTTATATTTTAGTGGTACTGCTATATAAATCCAGTGATACTGTCGTATATGTCCAGTGGTACTGCCATATAATTCCAGTTATACAGCCGTATATATATATATATATATATACCCTGTTGCAAAGCGGATTACTGAGGCCATAACAACTATGCTGGTGTTAGACGTGCGTCCGGTATCCGCCATTAGTGCTGTGGTACTGCAGTGCCACTCCTAGATGGGACAGGTGTTTGTGCCGCACACTTGTGTCGCTTAGCTTAGCCATACAGCTACCTCATTGCACCTCTTTTACTTAATTGCATGATGTGCTGTTTGGGGCCTATTTTTTTAAATCTGCCATCCTGTCTGACACTGCAGTGACACTCCTAGGTAGGCCAGGTGTTTGTGCCGCATACTTGTGTCGCTTAGCTTAGTCATACACCCACCTCGTGCATCCTTTTAACCTAAAAACAATATTGTGAGGTGTCAGGTGTTCAGAATAGACTGGAAATGAGTGGAAATGAATGTTATTGGGGTTATTAATACCGTAGGATCAAAATTAACCTCAAATTCTGTGATTTTAGCTGTTTTTAAGTTTTTTTTTAAAAATCATCCTGATCTAAAACCAAATCCAAAACATGAAAGGGTGGTTTTTGCAAAACCAATCCAGGTCCAAAACACAAGCATGGAACCAGAACCAAAACCAAAACACAAAACACAAAAAGTGCCCACCGCACATCACTACTCAAAACCAATCATGCAACTTCTGTGAGATTCTGCAAAGTGGGAGATATTAACATAGTAAAATGTTTATTTTTCTATTAATTGTGCATTTGCAACAAGTAAAGCATGTTTGTTTTCCCTGAATTATTTGCCTGTGCTTAAATATCAACGACAGAATGTAAAATTGTATTTATTCTTTCATATATGTGATTGCTCCCTCACTTTATAAAAATAAATATTTGCACCATACAAATATCAAAAACTGTAAATTACATCATGGAAATGTCAGAACACCAAGCATCTTCTGCAGTATAAATTGCCAATCAGCAAGAGCCTACTAGCCTATACTTACAAACACATGAAAGTATCTGATGGCTGACATTAGCAGATTTGCCTTTCAAATGTAATTGTATGAAATTATGTTTCGAAAAATAGCGGATAAGGGAAATGGTGAATATAGGAAAGTGTCTTAAACACCCATCGGTAAAGTAAATTTACTCGGCTCATTGGTAACAATTTCAGCAGTCATAATGACTAAGGGGGTCATTCCGAGTTGATCGTAGCTGTGCTAAATTTAGCACAGCTACGATCTTCTTCCCTGACATGCGGTGGGACGCCCAGCACAGGGCACCCTCCTCCCTGCACAAATACAAAAGCATCGCACAGCGGCGATGCCTTTGTATTTGAGGAGTAACTCCCGGCCAGCGCAGCTCCTGCGGCTGGCCGGGAGTTAATTGTCGCTGCCGCTGGCCGCAGCAGCTGCGTGAGATGTCACGCAGGCGCCGCGGCCCGCACCCCCCAATGGTTCGTCCACGCCTGCGTTGGCCGGACTGCTCCCCCTAAACGGCGGCTTAACGCCACCGTTCAGCCCCCTCCCGCCCAGCGACCGCCTCTGTCTCAGAGGCGATCGCTAGGCAACGAAAGCTGCCATGCGCCGGCGCCGCGTGGCACCGGCACATGTGCAGTTCCGACCCGATCGCTGCACTGCGACAAACTGCAGCTAGCGATCGGGTCGGAATGGCCCCCTATTACACCTACATATACAGCAATGGGCTGTTGCAGATCAGCAAATCAGTCGTACAGTATGTGCTCCTGCACTTTTACATGGAATGAAATGCATATACTGGCTTATGTCGCAGCATGACGGAGCCTGGCTCCTACTTCCCAGGTCTGACAGTGCTGGTCCCCCGGGCACCTGTGACTTCATTGTGAGTGGTGCTGGTAGTCACCTGCCGCAGTGAAATATCCTACTGGCTCACTGGTGGTCCCTCTCCCCTGCTACTGCGCAGACCGAGGGCATCTGCTTTCCTCTGCTGCTGTGGGTGGCTCTGTTACAGGCGGCTGCGGCTCCCATGGTATCCGGTCTCTAGGTCGACCACACTTAGGTCGACAATGTCTATTACTATAGGTCGACAGTAAGTAGGTCGACGTGGTTTCTAGGTTGACATGGTCTCTAGGTCGACATGTTCTAGGTCGACATGACAGAAGGTCGACATGCGTTTTTCAATTTATTTATTTTTTATTGAACTTTTTCATGCTTTATGATCCATGTGGACTACAATTGGGAACGGTAACCTGTGCCGAGTGCAGCGGGGGGACATGGTGCACTAATTGGGGTTCCCAGTCACTCTACGGAGAAAACGACACCATTTAAAAAAACAACAACAACTCATGTCGACCTTCTGTCATGTCGACCATGTACATGTTGACCTAGAGACCCTGTCAATCTAGAAACCATGTCAACCTACTTACTGTTGACCAATAGTGGTCGACCTAGACACTGTTGACCTAAGACCCTATGATCCACACCCGGCTCCCACAGGGAAATGCTTGCCGCTCTGTTTTAAATTGAAAGGATAGGCACATCAAAAACGTGATGTCACATTTATACTTCTCTATATAAGGAAGTCACTGGGCACTATCCAGTGTCAAAGTAATAGGCCCCATACATGTACTCCAGTGTCTGTTCTGTTAGAGCTCCCAGTGTGATGACCTAAGTTCTGATCCGATCCGTCTAATGATTCTCCTTGCCTGGGACCGGGCATGGGGTACTGCTCAGGCGTATCTTTGCTTATATTCAACCATGCAAACCCAGCAGTACCATCGCCACGTTGTCACTGAGCTTACGTGGGAATGTCATGTTACAGCTCAGTTATGCATCTATGGCCGCATGTGGAAATTGAATCAAAATGCGAGTGAGTCTGCAACGCCTTTATTTGTGTACTCCTAGTTCTGCAGCACATACAGTGCACACACATGCAAGATACACTAAACAAATAGGCCTACTGTATCTTCAGCCCAGTGCTGCAGTAAAATGCAGGGGTTGGGTCTGATATGCCAGCGGTTGGGATATCGACTGCGGCATCCCAATGGTAAGAATCCTGACGGGGTAACCCACAGCCTAAAAACTAGAGATGTGCACCGGACAATTTTCGGGTTTTGGTTTTGGATCTGGATCTCCGTTCGTGTTTTAGATCTGGATTGGTTTTGCCAAAACCACCCTTTAAGGTTTTGGTTTTGGATCTGGATTTTTTTTGTAAAAAACATAAAAACAGCTAAAAACACAGAATTAGTGTTTTTGTTTTCCCCAACAGTATTATTAACCTCAATAACATTAATTTCCACTCATTTCCAGTCTATTCTGAACACCTCACACCTCGCAATATTGTTTTTAGGCCAAAAGGTTGCACCGAGGTGGCTATATGACTAAGCTAAGCGACACAAGTGTGCGGCACAAACACCTGGCCCATCTAGGAGTGGCACTGCGGTAGCAGACAGGATGGCAGTTTTAAAAACTAGGCCCCAAAGAGCACATAATGCAAAGAAAAAAAGAGGTGCAAGATGGAATTGTTCTCGGACCCTCCCACCCAGAGCCGGCCATAGGCATAGGCAAACTAGGCAATTGCCTAGGGCATTTGATATGCCTAGGGGCATCAGCAGCTTCTGCTGATTAAAATGATATGCGGCATGCCTATATTCTGTGTGTAGCATGTCATATGCAGATACAACCACAGTCTCACACAGTATATATGCATGTTGCATATCATTTTAATCAGCAGAAGCTGATTGTGCATCCTAGCGACATAGCAATGCAAATAAGATGCATTTTCATTTAAACAAATGTGCCCGACTTTAGCATTGAGGCAAGATTTATGAGGACACATCTGTATTCAAGCAGAGGCAGAGGTCACAGTGTTAGTGTGAGTGTTGTGTGCATGTGAGTAGGTTGGTTGTGCTGTAGTGTTCGGAATATGTGTAAGCAGCATTATGTGTGTCATGTAAAAATGCATTAATAATGTGCAACATATGTGTAAGGGGCACTATGTGTGTCATTATGTGTATAAGGGCATTAATAATGTGCGGCATATGTGTAACAGGGTACTACTGTATGTGTGTCATTATGTGTATAGGGGCACTAATAATGTGCAAATAATGTGGGCAGTAATAATGTGTAGGAGGCACTATGTGTGTCATTATGTGTATAAGGGCATTAATAATGTGCGGCATATGTGTAAGGGACATTACGTGTAAAAGGACATTAATAAAGGTTGTCATAATGTGTAAGGTGCATTATGTTTATAAGGACATTAAAAATGTGTCTCATATGTGTAAGGGGCATTACTGTGTGGCATTATGTGTATAAGGTGCTCTACTATGTGGTGTTGCGTATAGAAAGGGCACTACTGTGTCATCGAATGTGAATAAAGAGCAAGAGGGTGTGGTGTAATGTGAATAAGGAGCAATTCAGTGTGATGTAATTTGAATAAGGGGCTCTACTGTGAGGAGTAACGTTTATAAGGCAAAGTGATACTACTGTGGGATATAATATGAATTATGGACACTATCGCATGATCAAATGTGAATAAAGTTGCAGTACTGAGTGGTGTAATTGGAATTGGGGTTACTATTGTGTGGCCATGCCCCTTGCCAGCAAAAACACACCCGTTTTTGAGCTGTGCGCCAAATGTGCGAACTGTTCCTATGTAAAATAGAGGGGGTACAAACCCCAAAATAAGGACTGCTATGGATGAGGGGTGATGGTGCTGGGAAAGAGGTGCAAGGTCAGAGGCGGAACCAGCGGTGGTGCTAGGGGGCACCAGCCAAAATCTTGCCTAGGGCATCATATTGGCTAGGGCCGGCTCTGCTCCAACGCACCCTTATGTTGTTTAAACAGGACATGCACAGTTTAATAAACCCATCATTTTAGCGACAGGTGAAAAAGTTTGTCAAGAAAAAGCTTGCCAAGTTCTCCAAATCATAGCTACTATAGCTACAAACATACCACCTCCTTCTTTGATGACTTTTCACATTATGAGCAGAGGCAAAGAGGCAAGAGGAAGAGGACAGTGTCCTAAAGCAGTGGCGCACCCAGGGGGGGGGGGGGGTTCCGAGCACCCAGAAACCCCCCTCCACCAAAAAAAAAAATATATATATTATTTTGCTGCATGAGTATTGTTACTGGCTGTCTAGCGTCCTCTGCAGCCTGCTCTCTTCCTGGTGGCACTTGTAAGTGCTTAATAAAAGTTTACTTTATTTTAATTATAGTACATATATATCCATGTGCAATTTGTGCATACATATATACATATGTATATACATACATATAACCACACACACACACAGACACACACATATGATATATATACATGCGTATATATATGTGTACTGTATGTGCATATATATATATATATATGCATGTTTAATATGCTATATGTATATATATGTATATATATATATATATATATATATAGGTATATATACAGTGTATATATATGTGTAGATATGTATGTATATATATATATATATATTGTAACACTGTAAGGGTACAAGGTGCCGTTTCCTGGGGTAAATGGCAGCACGCAGCAGCTGAGGAATTACACAAGTCCAGTTTGTGGTACAACTGGCCCCAGACAGTTTTATTATACAGAAAATAAAACAAACACCAAAAGAAAATACCTTGCCTGTCCGGCACTAACTAAACACAAGATGTTCCTAACTATCACTAAACAAAAACAGAGTTCTCCAGTAAACACTGTATAGCTCACTTGTATCAGGAAGCGTGTTTCTCTCACTGAGATCCTGCAGTCTTCCCAGGCAGTCTGCACACATTAATCAGGCTAGAAGCCCTATAAGGCTCTTGCACAGCTGAAAGCCCTGATTTTAGCCCTCTATGGGGCCAAAGATCTGAACTGGGCCCAATGTCTGGAACTCGCCCTATCTCTCTCTCAGGGCCCTTATCCAGCTTTTCCAGCAAACTGAAAAGGTTCTAACAAAACAAAAGCATTTTCCTAGAAGTTTTCATTTTCTAAAACATGTAAGACAAGAACCTGGGACAAACATACCTGCCCTCAAACACTATCCCAGTGTTCTTGCCACATATCCCCCTCCCCTGTTTCGACCTAGGGGCCGGAACACTTGTAGCCCTCAAACAGAAGATGCGGGACAATGCATCTGCGTTGGCCAATTGTGTACCCGGTCTATGTTCGACAGTAAACTTAAAATCCTGCAACGCTAGAAACCATCTAGTTACACGAGCATTCTGGCCTCTATTTACATACATCCATTTTAAAGGGGCATGATCTGTCACTAGTCTGAATTGTCTACCCAAGAGGAAATATCTCAAAGTATCTAGTGCCCACTTAATGGCCAAAGCCTCCTATTTCACAATGGCATACCTTTTTTCATGCTCATTGAGTTTCCTACTCAAATAAATGATAGGGTGTTCGTCCCCATCTCTGGTTTGGGACAGCACAGCGCCTATCCCTACCTCTGAAACATCTGTCTGTACCACAAATTCTTTTGAAAAATCTGGTGTTATCAATACCGGATGTGAACACAAAGCCACTTTTAACGCTTGGAACGCCTTTTCTGCATCAGGGTTCCATTTCACCATATTTGACTGCTTCCCTTTGGTAAGGTCTGACAACGGCACAGCTGTGGTCGTAAAATTGGGAATAAACCGTCTATAGTACCCAGTTATTCCCAAAAAAGCCCTTACCTGTTTTTTATTCACTGGACGAGGCTAGTTTTGAATAGCATCAATTTTATTCAATTGGGGCCTAATCAGACCTCTGCCTATGGTGAAGCCCAAGTATTTGACCTCCTCCATTGCGAGGCAGCACTTCTTTGGGTTAGCAGTTAACCCTGCCTCTCTGATTGAGTCCAGTACTGCTTGTACTTTAACCAAATGGGACCCCCAGTCTGTACTGTAAATTACCCCATCATCCAAATAGGCAGCTGCATATTTTCTATGGGGCCTCAAAATTTTATCAATCACCCGTTGAAAGGTTGCTGGAGCCCCATGCAACCCAAAGGGTAACATCTTATACTGGTACAGCCCCTCCGGAACCGAAAAGGCTGTTTTTTCTTTTGCGCTATCAGATAAAGGTATTTGCCAGTAACCTTTGGTCAGGTCCAACGTGGTGAGAAACCTGGCTGTTCCCAGCCTTTCTATAAGCTTATCCACACGGGGCATGGGGTATGCGTCAAACTTGGACACCTCATTTAACTTACGAAAGTCATTACAGAAGCGTATGCTTCCGTCGGGCTTCGGGTTGAGAACTATGGGACTGGACCACTCACTGTTAGATTCCTCTATGATTTCAAGTTCTAACATGGTTTTAACTTTAGAAACAGCTTCTCGCTGAGCTTCAGCAATCCTGTATGGCTTTAAATGGACCCTGACCCCTGGTTTTGTGACAATGTCATGTTTTATTATGGTCGTCCGGCCAGGCAGCTCTGAAAATATCTCCCTATTTTGGATGAGAAATTCTTTAACCTGATTGTTCTGATCAGCTGATAATGTCTCTGACACCTTTACTGCGGGAAGCCACCGAGGTGAAGACACCGAAGGGGAAGGCTCCGCTGACAGAGACAACCTATCTTTCCAGGGTTTGATTAAGTTAACATGGTAGATTTGTTCGGGTTTTCTCTTTCCCGGCTGGTATACTTTGTAATTAACCTTATTCACTTTTTCCCTAATCTCAAATGGACCCTGCCATTTAGCTAGGAATTTGCTTTCCACAGTGGGTACCAAAACAAGAACTCTATCTCCAGGAGCAAATTCCCGTATCTTGGCACTCCGGTTATATACCCTCTGTTGAGCACTTTGGGCCTGTTCCATGTGCTCTCTGACAATAGGTACCACGGCTGCAATCCTATCCTGCATTTGTGTTACATGTTCAATAACGCTTCTATAAGGAGTGGGCTGTCCTTCCCACATCTCTTTGGCAATGTCCAACAGCCCTCTGGGGTGTCTACCATACAACAAATCAAATGGAGAAAACCCTGTAGAGGACTGAGGAACTTCTCTGATGGCCATTAACAAGTAGGGCAACAAACAATCCCAGTTTTTCCCATCTCTATCAAAACCTTTTTTAACATACTTTTTAATGTTTTATTAAACCTTTCCACCAACCCGTCAGTTTGGGGATGGTAGATGGACGTCCCGAGGTGAGTGACCTTAAATAATTTGAACAATTCTTTCATGACCCTTGACATAAATGGAGTACCTTGGTCAGTCAAAATTTCTTTTGGTATTCCCACTCTACTAAAAACCTGCACCAGCTCCCTAGCTATCGCCTTGGTTGTGATAGTGCGTAAAGGGACAGCCTCAGGATATCGAGTGGCATAGTCCATAATTACCAGGATATACTGATGGCCCCGATCAGACTTTAACAAGGGCTCCACGAGATCCATGGCTATTCTGTCAAACGTGACCTCTATAATAGGCATGGGAACTAGTGGGCTCCTGAAATGGGGTCTAGGGGCATGATACTGGCATTCAGGACAGGAAGAACAATATTCAGACACTTCTTTATAAATCCCTGGCCAAAAGAACCTTTGTAAAACTCTTTCAGTGGTTTTTTCTGCCCCTAAATGTCCTGCGGTAACGTGACTATGAGCTAAATCTAGTACCGTTCTCCGATAAGGCTGGGGAACTACCAGCTGCTCCACCACATCCTCACCCCTTTTGACAATGTGGTACAAGAGCTCATTACAGATGGCCATGTGGGGATACGTAACCCTGTCACCTGGTACCACAGGTTCCCCATTAACAACCTTAACATTCTCTCTAGCCTTTATTAAGGTAGGATCCTTTAACTGTTCAGACGCAAACAGATCCTTCTTTACCTTCAGGTCAGGCACGCTTTCAGTTCTAACTACTATATCTCTGTTCCCAGCAAGAGGGTCCTCACTGGACTCCCCATCTGTCACTTCCCCAGCCAAACCAGCAAAAGGCAAAGGGTCAGAAAGTTCCGAAGACACAAGTACAGCCATAAAATCATCGGTATTATCAACGGGCTCTTTACTTCTCACATCTGTCGATAACCGTGATTCCCACAGTTTCCAAAAATGAGGAAAATCCCTCCCTATTATGGCCTCATGCACCAAGGTGGGGACCAGTCCTACTTTAACAATTGCTGACCCACAACAAGTTTCTATATTCACTTCAGCAGTGACATAATGTTGGGTATCCCCATGTATGCAAGTTACCCCAATAAGTATTTGCTGGACCTTTAAGGGGTTCACTAACCCAGCTTTCACGAGGGTAACTAAACTTCCTGAATCTAGCAAGGCCTCTACCCGGTTACCTTCTAAGAACACATCACACATTTGTTTTTCCAGCTCAGGTGAAGGTACCACAGTACAGGCTAACCTAGCAAAGAAAGACATTCTGCGACATTCAAAGGCAGCATCACATTGCATGGGTTCTTTCATGACTGGGCAATTGGCAATAACATGACCTGGCATACCACACCTAAAACATTTAACCACACGATTATCAACCCGTTTGGGTAGCATAGACCGTTCTAGCCCCATTGGCCTGTCTCCAGGGCCAGTGTTTACAGTCTCTCCAGCCTTGCGTTCTCTTAACCGCCCAGCAACGTTTTCCCACGGAACAGTCTTACCAGTCTTTACTGAAGGGCGCTGTCGAGGATCTATGGGTTGCTGGGTGGTCATCAGTAGTTCCTCTGCTGCCAAATACCTCTCTACCATGTCCACTAATTGGTCAGCAGTATCCGGGTTTCCATGGCTCACCCACTTGCACAGGACCACGGGCAAAGATCTCAAATAGCGGTCCATGACAACTCTTTCAACCATCTGGGGACCAGTTAATGTCTCTGGCTGTAACCATTTTTTTGTTAGCTGAATAAGGTCATGCATCTGGGAGTGAGGAGGCTTCTCCATGGTGTACACCCAACGGTGCACCCGTTGTGCTCGTACTGACAGCGTGACTCCCAGGCGGGTCAGGATCTCAGTTTTTAGTTTATCATAGTCCCGAGCCTCAGCAGGGCTTAAATCAAAGTACGCTTTTTGGGGCTCACCTGACAGAAAAGGTGCCAGCAGACTGGCCCACTGTGCTTTCGGCCAGTTCTCACGCTCGGCAGTCCTTTCAAACGTGGTCAGGTAGGCCTCCACATCTTCAGCCTCTGTCATTTTCTGCAGGAAGTGACTGGCCCGTATAGAACTAGAGCTGGTCGGAGCACTGATGGCCATATCTCCAATCCGGGCCGCAAGGCTCTGCACCACTTCTGTTAAGGCCTCTCTATCCTGACGCTGTTGCCTGTAAAGTTCGTCAATAGCCACCTGCTGCTGTCTCCTATTTTCCTCCATTGCCACCTGCTGCTGTCTCCTATTTTCCTGCATTGCCACCTGCTGCAGTCTGTTGGCCTTCTGCTGAGCCGCTGTAGCTTGCAGCAAGGCTTTGAGCAATTCCTCCATGTTGACAGACTTTTCAGGCTGCTTTGTAACTGCTTTCACCCAGGACATATATCAAATCCTCAGGGCGAGTCTCAGTAACTTCACACTGGGCCGTATCTGCATAAACCACCGTTTTCTGCAGGCCTCATAAACCTGCTGTTTTCACTTATGCGCAGAACGACATGCTCGCATTCTCCACCAAGTTGTAACACTGTAAGGGTACAAGGTGCCATTTCCTGGGGTAAATGGCAGCACGCAGCAGCTGAGGAATTACACAAGTCCAGTTTGTGGTACAACTGGTCCCAGCCAGTTTTATTATACAGAAAATAAAACAAACACCAAAAGAAAATACCTTGCCTGTCTGGCACTAACTAAACACAAGATGTTCCTAACTATCACTAAACAAAAACACAGAGTTCTCCAGTAAACACTGTATAGCTCACTTGTATCAGGAAGCGTGTTTCTCTCACAGAGATCCTGCAGTCTTCCCAGGCAGTCTGCATACATTAATCAGGCTAGAAGCCCTATAAGGCTCTTGCACAGCTGAAAGCCCTGATTAGCCCTCTGTGAGGCCAAAGATCCGAACTGGGCCCAATGTCTGGAACTCGCCCTATCTCTCTCTCATGGCCCTTATCCAGCTTTTCCAGCAAACTGAAAAGGTTCTAACAAAACAAAAGCATTTTCCTAGAAGTTTTCATTTTCTAAAACATGTAAGATAAGAACCTGGGAAAAAAACATACCTGCCCTCAAACACTATCCCAGTGTTCTTGTCACAATATATATATATACACACACACACACACACACACACACACACAGACACTAGTTTTACGGACCCAGCATATACTGGGTCACCTCAGTCCCCACCCCCGTGCTTGGCTCCACCCAGTTCTGGAAACCCCCCCATGCAAATCCTGCGTTTGCCACTGAGAAGGTGATTAAAAATTAGAGAGGCAAATGAAATCAGGAACAACACACAGGCTTTCACCTCCTCTCCTATCTTGGTGTGGAACAGAAAGGACTTTAACCAAGCAAATATATAATTACCACATTACTGGACAAACTGAAAAACTAGATGCCAAAGCCTCCGAATTTGTACCCCTTTCTCCATATTCAGGGATTACGATAATCTCGGATTTAATGCTGGTATACAAATAAACTGGTGTATACTACAGGATCAAGATTGGATATTTTCCCCTCCAGTCTGGAGACTTATTTTGTGAAAAGCTTGTGGGTTTCTTTTTTTCCTTTGTGTCTTATTTATTTTATTCATATTTTATTTTTAAATAAAGCAGCCCCTTAGATGTTTTAGCAGACCCTCATGAGCCCCCAGTACTAAGCAGGACTGTGCAGTAAATTTTGTGTTATTGACCCCCTGCCCTAGTGGAGTTCACCACTCTAGTCCAAACTCATTTCCTATTACAAGTAGGACTGTGGGAGGAAGCAATGCTAACCTCTGTGCCACTAGCTTGCTTCAGCCTGGCAAGCCAGACAGCTTCCTGGCTGTAAGCACCATGAGACTCCATACTGCGCACTTATTCAGTAACTGTTTGTTTTGTGCCTCAAATGAGCTTCCAGGCCCATCTAGTGCTGCAGTGCAATGGAAAGCAGATGCAATGCAAGATCGCTGCAACTCTGCTCTTCTAACACTGCAAGGTCTTGCGATAACCCCACGCAGACCTTAAATTATACAGTTAAGGAGAAAACGTTTACAAAATAAAGGAAAATATCCCAGTACAACAAATGCACATCTTGTAAACAATCCCAAAATGTGGAACCTTAATAAATCAAAATTAAGGTTAAGGTTGACTAATTAGAGCCATTAGTCTCTAACATGAAATAATTGAGAAGAACCTCTCGAAAATGCTGGGCACACAGTGCTCACTAGAAGATATATCTACTAGAAATGAGCGGGTACAGACAGGGCAGTCCTGGAATTATACGGCAGCACCTCTGAATTTATATAGCAGATAGGCAGCACCCCTGGACTTATGCAGCATAGGCAGCACCCCTGGAGAATTACACAGCACAGTAGACAGGCAGAAGCACCCCTGGACTTAAACAGCAGTGGGGACGCACACCTGGACCAATAGGGCAGAGGGGCAGCACCCCTGGAATGATGTGGCAGACAAAGAAAAGATATGCAAGATTAAATTGTCCTTGGACCCTCCCACCCACCCTTATATTGTATAAACAGTACATGCACACTTTAACAAACCAATCATTTCAGCGACAGGGTCTGCCACATGACTGTGGTTGAAATGATTGGTTTGTTTGGGCCCCCACAAAAAAAGAAGCAATTAATCTCTCCTTGAACAAACTGGCTCTACAGAGGCAAGATGTCATCCTCATCCTCAGATTCCTCACCCCCTTCAGTGTTTACATCCTTATTCTCACAGAGAAATAATTCCACACTGAAGAGGTGGATTTTTTGGTACTTTGCCTAGGCATGACAATGGCCTTTTTCGTCCCACGGCAAACAACTAAAACTGGGGCCTTATTCAAACAAACTACATCACCATCAGAATCCTCATCGTCAACTTCCTCCTCAGCGCCAGCTTCACCAATATCCTCCTCATCCTGGTGTACTTCTACAGTGATATCCTCAATCTCAATATCAGAAACTGGACTGGCGGTATTCCTCTCAGCACTTGCAGGGTGGTGCAAATGGTGGTAGGAACCTGCTCTTCCCATACAGCATTATGAAGGTCAGGCCTAGACACTGCAACAGCAGACACACCTTGGGGATTTGTGACATCTCTGAACGCATAGTTGTTTTTTCCTGTGCTTTAACAAGCTTTATTTTATTTTTTTCGAGAGGGAGAAGCTGAACCACCAGTCATAAACATAAGCAAAGGCCTCAGCCATTCCTTGCCACTTCGTTTCATGAATGGCATATTGCCAATTTTACGTTTCTCATGAGATAATTTCTTTTTTTTTTAGTTATTAATTTATCATTCTTGGATTTTACATGCCCTCTATGACATTGGGCATCGGCCTTAGTAGACGAAGTTGATGGAATTGCATCATCAATGTCATGACTGGTGGCAGCAGCAGCTTCAGCACTAGAACTAGGAACTGGAAGTGGTTCCTGATCTTTCACTATTTTTTCCTACACAATTTTGTTCTCCATTTCCCAGGACAGCACCCCTTTATTATTACAGCACACAGAACAGCGCCCTTTTATTTTTACAGCAAACCAAACAGTGCCCCTTTATATTTACAGTACCCCTGTATTTTTCTGGCATACAGGACAGTGCCAGTGTTCCTTTTTTTTACAGCACCCCTGTATTTTCACAGCACCCCAGTATTTTACAGCATTCAGGACAGGGCCAGTGTTCCTTTTTTTTTACAGCACACCTCTATTCTCAGAGCACCCCTGTACTTTTACAGCATACAAGACAGGGCCAGTGTTCCTTTATTTTTACAGCACCCCTGTATTTTTACAGCATATAGGACAGGTCCAGTGCTTCTTTATTTTAACAGCACCCCTGTATTTTTACAACACCCCTATATTTTTTCAGCATACAGGACAGGGCCACAGCACTCCTGTATTTTCACAGCACCCCTGTATTTTTACAGCATACATGACAGGACCAGTGTTTCTTTATTTTAACAGCACCCCTGTATTTTTACAGCACCCCTGTATTTTTACAGCATACTGGACAGTGCCAGTATGCCTTTATTTTAACAGCACCCCTGTATTTTTACATCATACAGTACAGGGCCAGTGTTCCTTTATTTTAACAGCACCACTGTATTTTTACAACACCCCGTATTTTGACAGCATTAAGGACAGGGCCACAGCACTCCTGTATTTTTACAGCATACATGACAAGACCAGTGTTTCTTTATTTTAACATCACACCTATATTTTTACAACACCCCTGTATTTTTGCAGAATACAGGACAGGGCGAGTGTGCCTTTATTTTAACAGCATCCCTGTATTTTTTCAGCATACAGGACAGGGCCAGTGTTACTTTATTTTAACAGCACCCCTGTATTTTTACAGCATACAGGACAGGGCCACAGCACCCCTGTATTTTCACAGCACCCCTGTATTTTTACAGCATACAGGACAGGGCCAGTGTTTCTTTATTTTTACAGCACCCCTGTATTTTCACTGCACTTCTGTACTTTTACAGTATACAGGATAGGGCCAGTGTTCCTTTATTTTTACGGCACCCCTGTATTTTTACAGCACCCCTGTTTACAGCATACAGGACAGGGCCAGTGTTCCTTTATTTTAACAGCACCCGTGTATTTTTAGAATGCCGCTATTTTTTTAGAGCATACAAGACAGGGCCAGTATTTCTTTATTTTAACAGCACCCCTGTATTTCTCTAGCATTCATAAGGGATATTGGGGAATACTAGTATAGACGGGGTCCAAAGGAGCCAGTGCACTTTAAAGTTCTTCAACTGGGTGCGCTGGCTCCTCCCCTCTATGTCTCCCCCACAAGCAGTTTAGAAAAAAGTGCACTCAGGAGAGGATGCACATCTCTGCAGTTCCAGAGCGTTTTCTTCAATTTCATTTAAAACTTTTATTTTTTTCTTGATGCTGTCTGGGCAACAGCATACCTGCACCATGGGAGTTAGGGGGCGGATGGTCACTGGCCTTATGAGGTGCAGAGCCGCTTCCCCACTGCAGGACCACCGTCCTGAGGGGCTGTTTGTTCAGTGGGGCACTTGTGTGAGGTTTTAGACTGTTTGGAGACTTTGCCAGTATAAACAATATTCTTAGCTCCGGGGTCATTGGGGGGGTGTGGGGGGGGGTGGAGCTTCCTCAGAGTGGGTTCCAGGGCATCATTGGCACCTTCCTCTGCTTACAGAAGCCATCAGCAGCACACACTCAACACTTCCTGCCTCACATACACGCTGGAAACTGGTACAGGGTGTAGAAAAAGGGGGAGAGCTACTTGTGTACACTGTCCTGTGTCTCATTAGGACTGTATTTGTAATACCCTGGTAGTTCTAACTGTTCAAATGTTATCTATGTAATGTTTGTTGAATTTAAGTATCAGGTAAGTTCTAATAGATGGATTTGATTTACCTTCTGTACTTTTTCCTCTCTTTGCAGATCCTCTCTTTTTTCGGATACCGTGAAGAGAACTACTGTATGAATCTCAGGCTATCACTATGAGTTTACCACCACTCAGAGTACTCTCCTAATACCCCTCTCCTTGGGAGCAAGAATACAGGTTCCCAATTTGAAGTCAGCCTCCCAGTAGCCCACGCATGAGATACTTGATCCATTGCTGGCTATCAAGTGTAGCCAGGCGGGAGGAGGGGTCACAACTTGGTGTTCTCCCCAATGCTGGATGAATGTGGAATGTTGAATGGTGGTTATCTGTGAACCGGTATCGACCATAGCCAAGATTTTTACCCCATTGATCGAAATGGGGATATGAGGGCATTGCCCCACATACTGGGACCACCATTCTTCAGACCACGATCCTATTGAGGCATCTCCCCCCGAGGCTCGGTCCCCAACCTCGGGGCATTGGAGTTTAAATCTTCCTCCTGGTCACAGTTCCGTTCAATATGTCCAGGCCGTTGACACCGCCGACAGATAGGACGGCCTTGGGGATCAAACCGATCCATACTTCTTCCGTTTGCCTGAGGTGGAGTCCACCAATCACTTCTGGCTCTCCTGCGCTCCCGGGCCACCTGGCTTCATTGGTATTGGACCCCTGCCTTCGGGTGAAGTTCTGTACTTCCTTACACATTTCAGCCATTCCCACTACGAGCTCTTCCATTTGTCTCTTTAGAGCTCTCATTGGATCCGCAGCGGGCATCAGGAAGCTCTGGCCAATGGCGTCCCCGATTTTCTTGTTCCTAGCTGGGTTGAGAGGAACGTCCTCACTTGACAACTGACTCTCCTGATAGCCTGGCATTTCCGGAAACCCCACTTCTTGGGCCATCTCTGTCCCGACCACCTTAATCGCAGCTTCTTTGAAGTCTAAAAACGGTTGATCGGGTTTTTGCATTCTCAACAGTCTTAGTTGAGCTCTTACGTTTTCTCTATTTGCCCCTTCGATAAATTGGGATATGAGAGCTTCATCGCTGTTCTCGATTTCATTTTCATCGACTGTCCGAATTGCCTTCAAAGCCTCCTGTAGGCTCAGCGCGTAATCTCTCAATGTTTCTCCCAAGCGCTGTTTCCTAGCATAGAATTTCATCTTTAATTCTGAAATCGTATGAAGTTCGAATGTAGTGGCTAGCCGTTGTAGTATCTGCTCAATATTTCTCCTCTCCTCTGCAGGCCACAAGATAACCTCTCTCTGTGAGGATCCTTTCAGTTGCCCGATGAGAATTTCAACTTTTTGTTGCTCGTTGAGTGGATAGAGACGGAACATCGATTTCATCTTGTTCTTGAAGTCAGTCAATGTATTCCCCTCAGCCTTGTGTCGGTCTCCATAATAGGTGGGAAGCCATGGGGCCCCAAAATAGTAAGGTAGTGTTATCGGGTTTATCTGCGCCATACTAGGCGCTTCTGGTGTGGTCTTACTTTGTTCTCCGCTGGAGGCTCCAATTAACTTAGCCTGCTCCTGGGACATATTCTCCTAATTTAGGCTCCCTCGTTTTAGGTATTGTATCCTGTTTGTGACACCACAAAATTAACGATGTAATACCCTGGTAGTTCTAACTGTTCAAATGTTATCTATGTAATGTTTGTTGAAGGTAAGTATCAGGTAAGTTCTAATAGATGGATTGGATTTACCTTCCATACTTTTTCCTCTCTTTGTAGATCCTCTTTTTTTCCGGATACCGGGAAGAGAACTACTGTACGAATCTCAGGCTACCACTATGAGTTTACCACCACTCAGAGTACTCTCCTAATACCCATCTCCATGGGAGCAAGAATACAGTATTATTATAAATGTTATCTCACGCTGTACATCAAAGGAAATCACCCAATGCAAACAAAAGTCATTTATTAAACTGGAAACTCGAACGAAGTTGTTTTTGTTACCAGATTGATCTCCGCTCCTGCTAATAAGGTTAGTATACAATACAATGTTAAGAGTTACTTTATCCAACATGTATTTTTGCTTACAATTAAAGAATTAACAATGGTACAACCCCCTTTTTCTTACTGAAAATACCCTGAACCACCACTAATAATATAAAGTTCAGCTGAATATTCGTACGTTGGTGCACATCAATTACTTTATAAAGCCGTGTCTAGATTCCAGGTAGTTTCAACTTGCACCCTCTCTAATGTTCTGAGGGCATAGCAGTCCCTTAGTTATAATTCTATCAGGGTCCTGAGTACACCTGGGTGAGAAAACACTAGACTCCTGTGAAATTGGTGCTGTTTATTACTTTGTAATCCACTAGGATATGGTTGGGGCCACAATGTATCTTTACCGAAGTAATCCTCCCTAAATGGTAACAATAGCTCCCTGTAGCAGGCGACACCTTGTTATTACTGGTACTGCTCGCCTCCTGAGAATTTATGCTGATGCTGAGATGAGGTGCTGTAAATACGCAGGACGTAATATTTATCTGGCTGGCTGGATAGTCTACTTGGGAAGGTGGGTGTGCGATGACTTGTATAAATTACTAAAAGTAGATTCTGACGATCTCATTCATCCACTCTGAGGTGGCTGAATAAAGGGGTCACTGGCTCTATTGCACCCCTTTTTCTACTGGGCTGCCTTATCGGGTGTAACTGGAGTAACTTTTCCTAAGCTGGACTGACCTGGTGTCTTATCGGGTCCAGGGTGAGCGTTAACAATATAATACAATGGGTTACTGGGTGCTTTTTTCCTTCACTCACTATGGCAGGGTCTGTCTCAATTAATTCAAGTTCCTCCTTACCCCTTTTGTGCAATCAACTTATTGCTGCCTCTTATACTCTCACCGTCTAGCTGCAGGAGCATCTTCTCCTATATTTCTTCTACTGTGGTGGGGCCTGCCACTCACCCGACTATACTGCCCTCTGGGTGTGGCCCGCCCAGAGGGCCACCTTCCCCCATCTGGATATGACTATTATAGAGGCCTTGTCACTCACGATTGAGCCGCCGCCTCCCTCACTGCGTCACCACCGGACTCTGAAGATGGCCGCTGACGCCCGGCCGCACTCTGCGCCGCTCTGCTCCACCCGGCCTCTTACACCGGAGTCCCTGCCAGCTTGGGAGTGGTAAGTCACACTCTGTTCTCCTCCCTCTCGGCGTGGGCTCCGGCGGCCAGGGATGCCACTCTGACAGTCCCGCTCCTCTCGTCTGCACAGTCTTCTCCGCTTCACTCGCGTCTCCTCACAACAACGTCCCTCGCTCGAGCTTCGTCTTTTTTTTAATCTTCCTGCCCAGGGCGCCCGTATGTGTCCCGCCAGCGGCGCGTGCCTTTGGGCTGGCTGGGTCCTTGGCTCCTTCTGTGTCCCAACACCTCCATTTTCCAGTAAAAGACGCACTTAAGTGATAATAACCAGGGGAAGTAACCCCTAAGAGAGTTCATCTTGCTGTCCAGTGATACCCATGTTAATGGGGTGATTATATTTCTAATCCCGGGTATCACATATTTGATAGTGTTTACTGTGAATCACAGAACTGACAGCATCACTGGGGCTGTGCAGCTCAGGGTGTTCTGAGGTCCTCTCTCCTCTGTGTCTCCTCCCACATAGAGTAGGGCAGGCTTGCATTATTATGATGTGTATGTGTATGTTGTGTTTACTGTGAAATATGGGTAAGCACAAACTGTGCAGTATCTGTCACACCAGATTCTCTCCATTATCTAATGACTCTGCCTCCTGTGAGCAATGTAGTCAATCATCCCAACTTAGTGAAGAAGTTGGGGGAGAGGGTACAGAGCCCCACTGGTTAGGGTCTCTTAAACCATGATGTCTGATATGTCATCTCAACTCACTGCAAATGTGCAGTAAACTCAGCTACTGCAACAAGCTGTGGCAGATTTAGATGCTAGGGCTGATGCACAGCCCCCCCTCTCCCATGCAGGTCCCCAGAAGCGTGGTTTACCTGCACTGCTGTCTGATACAGATGATGATATACCGGAGGATGGGGATGAACCAGATCCTGTTAGTGGGGATCCTGATTCTGCCCAGGGTATTGAACCCCTCATTTTGGCTATAAGGGAGGACACTGCATCATAGCAGTTGTTTTTCTTTGTGCAAAAAAAAGCACAATGTCACTTTCCCTGATTCTCCAGAGTTAGGTGACTTATTCAAACAGGCCTGGAAAAATGCAGACAAAAAATTCCAAATGTCCAAAAAGTTTTTGCACACTTTCCCATTTCCTCCTGAAGCTTGAAAATGTTGGGAGGAACCCCTTGAGGTGGATGTCTCAGTCTCTCGCCTGTCTAAAAAGGCAGTGTTACCTACTCGGGCTCCTTTTCCATGAAGGACCCTGGGGATCGGAAGCAGTGGCACACGCAGGGGGGGTTTCCGACTACCCAGAAACCCCCCTGACGGACTAAATTCTCTTTTAAGAGATGGAGACAAACTGGTCTCCGTCTCTACACCAGCCACACACCCTCACGCTAGTGCTGCAGCCCGGCCACTGCAGTGCTGGGCGGCGCAGAGAAACTCTTCCTGTCAGCTCTGTACTCGTGCCGTGCTGCCCGGCCACCGCCAGTTCAGCTGTCAGGCACTTCCGCGTCAGATGGCTTACATATCCATTCCACCTGACGCGGAAGCGCTGACAGCTGAACCGGCGGTGGCCGGGCAGCACGGCATGAGTACAGAGCTGACAGTAAGAGTTTCTCTGTGCCACCCAGCACTGCATTGGCTGGGCAGCAGCACTGGGGTGAGGAAGAGTTTCTGCGCCACCCATCACTGCCAGGCAGTCACGAGGAGCTACTGTGGCAGCAAACCATGTCTGAAGTATGGGGGAAAGGGGGGGTGCGTGTATGCCCTGTGTGTTTTAAAACTGCTGTGTGTGTAAGTAGTACAGTATGCAATGTGTGTATGTGCCCTGTTGTGTTGTTAAGCATGCTGTGTGTGTGCATGCTACATGTATGTGTGCGCGTGTGCATAAGCTGCATGTTATTAGGTATGCTGTTTGTGTGTATTGCATGTAAGCTGTGTACCACACATATACTCTCTCTCTCGCTATATTATATATATATATATATATATATATATATATATGTATTCTCTGAGTGTCTGTGTATATATATATATATATATATATATATGTACATATTTATGCATAGATATGTGTGTGTATGTATATATATATATATATAAATAAATATTTTCTTGGACACACTTGTTAATATATATATATATATATATATATAAGTACTTAAAGCACTTTTAAGTGTTTTTATTTATCTTTGAAGACACGCTAAGTTGCTTGTCCATACTGTGATCCTTTGGTATGTATACATTGTAATTGCAATTAACATGAGTACACTGTAGATAAACAAAACGATATATTTATGAAATGTTTTCTACATTGTTTAGAGTATAAATATAACCCCTGATGAAGTCCGTAGGACGAAACGCGTTGGGTTAAGACAGCGGTTTTTGTCATTTCTTCAAGGAAGATCAATCATCATGTTGATATGTGACTGAAATGAATTGTTACCAACACAAATATTTGTACGAAACTTTGTTAATTGTCACTTTGGACATATTGTGATATAGCTTATTTTACTGTATTTTATTAAATAAATAAGTCTATTTCTCATGATTTTTCAGTTTAAGTGAAAACTCTTGATATACCAATGGTGTAGCTCTTTATATCTTTAGCGCGAGAAAGGTCTTATACTTTTTCTACATATATATATATATATATATATATATATGTTATGTGTACATAGATAGATATTAATACGGACCCCCCCCCCCCCCCTGAAAATCCTGCGTTTGCCCCTGATCGGAAGATAGAAACTACCCTAAAGTCTATATACACTGCAGCCAGCCTTTTACAAAGACCGGATATTGCGGGATGCTGGATGACCCATGTTATTCATTCTTGGGCCCCCTTAGTTACTATGGTCACCCTATTGAAGCACATTCAGGACACTACACGGGTCCTCTGTGATTCCCTCAAGGAGATGGTGAATATTAATGCTAGGATGTCGGCCATGGCGGTGTCGGCACGCAGGGCCTTGTGGTTGCATCAGTGGATTGCGGACGCAGTATCCAAACGTAGTGTGGAATCTCTTCCCTTTTCTGGGGAATGGCTTTTTGGGGTTGAGTTGGATACCTGGATTTCCAAGGCTACGACTGGAAAATCCACGTTTCTCCCCTTTGGGGCCCCGCCAGCAAGACGCTCTTATCTGTGACCGTCTGTCAAGTCCTTTCGGTCGCACAGATTTCGCTTGAAGGCTAGAGGTGCATCCAATGTGGTCAGAGGGACTAGAGGTAAGTCTAGAAAATCTGCAAGCACCAGTTCTCAGGAATAGTCCACTGGTTCTGCTTCCACTAAGGCCTCAGCATGACGGTGCCCACCCACCCCAAGGGAATCTCGAGGTGGGTGCTCGACTGCATCACTTCAGCCACATCTGGGAGAATTCCTGCCAGGATGCCTGGGTCAGAGAGCTCATTTCTCAAGGATACAAGCTCGAGTTCGACAGTACTCTCCCCCAACGATATTTCAAATCAAGCTTACCAGCTTTGGAGGATATGCAAGTTACATTGCAACTGGCTAGCCAAAAGTTGGTCCAGTCCCATGTCATTGTTCCAGTACCACTGCCGCAAAGCGGCAAGGGGTTTTGCTCAAACCTATTCATGGTACCAAAACCGGATGATTCGGTAAGGCCCATTTTGAATCTGAAGTCTATCCGTATTTGAGGGTATTCAAGTTCAAAATGGAATCCCTACGAGTAGTGATTGCGGGTCTGGAAAACTGTAAATTTATGGTCTCCTTGGATATCATTGACGCCTACCTCCATATTCCGATTTGGCCGCCTCATCAGGCGTACCTATGATTTGCCCTGCTGGACGATCACTTCCAGTTCCAGGCCCTACCCTTCGGTCTGTCTACAGCCCCGCAGGTATTCAGAAAGGTGACGGCGGAGATGATGTTACAGCTCTGGGTCAAGAGGGTCAATGTGGTCCCTTACCTGGACAATTTTCGGATAAAGACAAGATCCAGAGAACTTTTGTTGCTCCATATCGACCACATCATCCATCTTCTGTCGGAGCACGGGTGGATCCTCAACTTACAAAAGCCCCACCTGGAGCCCACTCAGAGGCTCCGGTTCCTGGGGATGTTGCTGGATACTGTAGCCCAGAAGGTGTTTCTACCAGTGGAAAAATGAAAACATTTCAGGAAATGGTCCGCATGGTTCTCCGACTCTCTTGAGTGTCCATCCATCTTTGCATAAGATTGTTGGGAAAGTTGGTCACCTCCTACGAGGCGATCCAATATAGGAGGTTCCATGCCAGAAAGTTTCAGTTGGATCTCCCAGTTGGATACCCAGTTTGGGCAGGCGGTTCTGCAGCAGTCTCCACACAATCCTGCCCATTCTGGATGCTTTGGGACGACCCCATCATACTAGTTCTCCCCAATATTCCTTATGGATGCTAGAGAAAATAGGATTTTAATACCTACTGGTAAACCCTTTTTTTGTAGTCCATAAGGAATATTGGTCGCCCGCCTCAGTGCGTTGACTTTTCTGCATGTTCTTGTTCAGCTTTTTCTGTTATTGTTACCAGCCGTTGCTGTTTGATATATGGTTGTGGTGTGCCGGTATGTAAATCTCACCACCTTTTGTTATCTTGTTCCTTCTCTCGTATATGTCCTTTCTCCTTCTGGTATGTTTTTACCTATAAGCAAAAGAAAAAAAGTTTTTTATGGCGCTGAGCAGAACTGTGTATGTTTACACCCTGGGATTAGCTGCCACCTGGTGAGGAGGTAGCCAGCCTCCTCCAACAACAAAACAAATGCAGAAAATTACCAGGTCAGCGCTTAATGCCAATGATGTACACAAAAGTATATATAACAATTTATTAGACAAAACTAAAATACATATAACAATTAAAAATGATAAGACCACAGCATAACAATCATATAAAACTGAGGTATCTACTACCTCTGAAATAAACAATAGTATACACTAATTGTAAACAGTAGAAGGCAGTCGCAAAACCTTAATGGAAATGACCCTCAGTTTGATTTTATCTGTGTTTGAATAATTGCCCACAGTATAAGCACAGATGAATCTCACATGACCGTGCATATAGATGTCCTCAATTAATACGGGTTTAATCATAGCTGAAAAATGTTCATCAGCTTAAAGGTCCACTGGATGTATAAACGGTGCAGAAATATAAAGTTGTATAATGACTGCTACTCACAGTGTATAGGAATTGTCCTTACTGCACCTCATGTGTTGTATAAAGCCGCTCTATATCACCCTATGCACGGGTGAGACATCCGTCAGCGGCACAATCCGTTAGCGGCACAATCCGTCAGCTGCACAATCAAGCAGGGAGCCGCTCTCCACCGTCCGGCACAATGTGGATGCACCAGTCCGCCGTTCAACACCCCCAACACAGTTGGAATAGTGCTCGGCAGGGCAGGGTGTAAGGCGTTCCCAGTGCAGTGGAGAAAAGTAAGTGGTGCAGTCTCGTTAGAGATGAGCAATTGCCGGCAAATGCTGTGATCAGCTGCTGTGAGGACAAAACCTTGTTCTTGTGGGCAATAAGAGTATTGGCGACCCCTTCTCTCTGTACCCTCAACGCGTTTCTCCGCACCCCAGGCGGCTTCTTCAAGAGGCAGAGTGTTCTCCTCTGAGCATTTCTTTCATTCTTTTATACCCTGTCCTTTGTAATTAGTGAGAACAGGTGTGTATGAAGTCTCAGTAGGTGTAGTACAATTATCATTCTCATATAGCAGTATTTAGCTCAGAGTATCACTAAAGTGGTCTATTTAAATAGTAACAAAAGGTGACATTTTAAAATAATTAATAATATTATACTAGTACATATAAAAAAAATACACATATATAAAACAAATACTTAATGCAATGCGGACAGAATAAGAGACTTTAAATTTATGTTTATATAGTTTCTACAGCCTCGTGCAGCCTCTAATGAAGAGAATATATTTACTCAGTTTTATAAATAACAAATTCATAATAGTATAGTCTTTATTTTATATTCTTTATTTTCTAAACTACATGAACCTCTAATATTTTTATTGTATTTATTTAGCGCAGTGCAGGGCATAAAGCTCTGCATCTCTGCACATGCGCTCACATAGTACTATACATATACCAATATCTATTAGGATTGAAACAATTAGAAGACAAAACAACTCCATTGCTATATATCGATATCATTATTATCGCAGATTTTGAACCTTCCCATTTAGTTAGTTTATATAGCCTCCAACTATAAAACTATTATAGAATAGAGTCCTACACGCCAGGGCCCAAGGCCGCGAGCAGACCATAGAGGAGGCATGTCGCTAGCAATATAGAGGCAATGCCAAATCTGGTCGCAGTCGTGGGCGCCGGCCAAAAAATACACCCACATGGGGGTGCATTTGCAGAAGGGACCAAGGAGAGTAAGGGGAAGCCAAATATGGGAGAGAAAGAAGGGAGAGGAGAAAGTGTGTGTATAGGAATTTTTAATACAGGAAAAGAGAAGAAAACCAAAAAAAAGCACACACACAATGCTGCATGGATCTTACACTCATCTAAATGAATTCAAGGTCTATTGTTTCATTTAGCCCTTGTGGCTTCAGAGTCTGCAATGTTTTTACCTATAACTGCCTGTGGGGGTGGGGTGGGGTGGTGGGGGGGGGGGGGTGAGGCATAGAGGGGAGAAGCCAGCACACCCAGTTGAAGAAATTTAAAGTGCACTGGACCCTGTCTATACCTCATCGTACTAGTTCTCCCCAATATCCCTTATGGATTACAAGAAAAGATTTTACCGGTAGGTATTAAAATCCTATTTTTTTACAACACCCCTGTATTTTTACAATATACAGGACAGGGCCAGTGTTCCTTTATTTTAACAGCACCTCTGTATTTTTACAGCACCCCTGTATTTTTACAGCATACAGGACAGGGCCAGTGTTCCTTTATTTTAACAGTACCCCTGTATTTTTACAACAACCCTGTATTTTTACAGCATACAAGACATGGCCAGTGTTCCTTTATTTTAACAGCACCCCTGTATTTTACAGCATACAGGACAGGGCCAGTATTCCTTTATTTTAACAGCACCCTAGTATTTTCACAGCACCCCTGTAGTTTTACAATATACAGGACAGGGCCACAGCATCCCTGTATTTTCACAGAACTCCAGTATTTTTACAGCACCCCTGTATTTTTCAGCATACAGAACAGGGTCACAGTACCCCTGTATTTTCACAGCACACAGAACAGTGCCCCTGTACAGCACAGGACTGCAGCACCTCAAACAGCACAGGACACCAGCACAGGATAGCAGCACCCCTATCAGCACAGTATAACAGCACAGGACAGCAGCACCCCTAACAGCACAGTACACCACCCCAGAACAGCACAGGACAGCAGCACGCCTAGCAGCTCAGTACACCACCCCAGAACAGCACACGGCAGCAGCACTCATAACAGCACAGTACACCAGCACAGAACAGCAGCACCCCTAACAGCACAGTACACCACCCCAGAACAGCAGTACCCCTAACAGCACAGTACACCACCCCAGAACAGCAGCGCCCCTAACAGCACAGTATACTGCCCCAGAACAGCACAGGAAAGCAGCACTCCTAACAGCACAGTACTCACCCCAGAAAATTACAGGACAGCAGCACCCCTTACAGGACAGTACACCAGCACAGTACACCACCCCAGAACAGCACAGGATAGCAGCACCCCTAACAGCACAGTACACAAACACAGGACACCACACCAAAAGAGCACAGAACAGCAGCACCCCTGTACACCGCCACCCACAGACAGAGGTCTGTCACCCTCACTCTCCAAGTCCAAGTGAAAATGGCAGAGACACACGGCTCCTTCTATAGAATCCAAACCCGCGAGAATCCGACGGTGGGATGATGACGATTTGCTTTGTTCTGGGATCCGAGTCTGGTGGGAAGTACTGAGTCGGACTCGGTTCCCGGCTCAGATCATGCAGTTCATGAGGGTTCGTATCTCTGAGATCCGAACACGCTCATCCCTACTAAAACCCACCCTCCATTCCCGCAGCCTAAACCTAAAA